>NW_027137635.1:600000-802979 GCF_001692895.1 Cenococcum geophilum 1.58
GCTTTTTAATACTTTATAGGTCCTTTCCTCTTAAATATTATAATTTTTAGGTAGTTATACCTAATTTCCCTGTCTTTGTCTTTTTATAATATTACTCCTAATAGCTTTTATTGTTCTATAGTTCTGCCTTTTTACTAAGTACATCTTTCTTATGTTTTTAGTACCCTTAATATACTAAATTTTAAAATAGAATTCTAAAAGTGTTGCTGCCTATTTAATCTATTTTTAGTTAAGTTTCTTTATTATTAAGAACCCTATTAGGTTCTTATAATTAATTTTAACTATAAATAGTTTATCTATACTATAATAAAGCCTTATATTAGATTCTATAGTAAACTTATTATATATAAGATTCAATTTACCGTCCGACCTGGTCCCCCTAATGCGGATACGCAGACTAATGCCTATGGGAAAAACCTCCTTATTTACAGAGAAAAAGCCTATTTTTTTTTGGTGAACAAAAAACCCCCAGGGGAGACGTAAGAGGTAATACTCTAGATAGCATCCGTACTACATTAACGGGAGGAAAAACACCGTCAGGTTACTGCTTTGAGACTCCCTTTGTATAGGAGTGTCTAAAATGCCTGTCTTGCCCCATCTGCCATTTAAACCATCTTTGCCACGTCTGTGTGCTGCTTGTCTGTCTAAGTCGTGTGCCTGTCCCTAGCTCCTTTTCCAAGTCTCCTGTAAATATCTCCTGATAATGATAATACTTGCGTTCCGCCCGGGCCTGCATGCTAAGGTCTCTTATTTATTCCTCTATTAAAGGGTTTCTACAACGGGGTGTATATAACTTGGTATCGCTTTTGCCCTGGGGCCCAAACCCAGGCCCTTGCACCCATACATTAGGTGTAGGAGGACAATCTAGTATTTAATAGGGGGCCCAGTCCCTATAACTAGATACCCAGGTTACCGGATAATGTTAAAATAGGGGGCCTCTACTACGCTCAGGGCGCGGATTGCATGTGTATGTAGATGCTGTGCGGTGTATGTAGTATTCGTAGGAGGGAGGGGGTACGCCGAAGGAATGATACTTGTCGATTTGATGTCCAAATATGTACATTAGAGACGTAGTAGCAGTGTTCAAACTTTTGCTGAGGCTTACCCCTCAGTGAAAAATCTTTGCACCACCACCACGTCGCTGCGCAGGCGCTGCGCAGCCGTACACACGTCTCTGCGTTCGCTCTGGTAGTCTATTGACACGATCCAAATGGAACATCAATAGTAGCTGCCAGGTTCCCGGGCTCCACCGCATGGGGGTGCAGAGGTCGCTTTTATGGAGTCGTCTTTTTGACTGGTCTTGGCGCCAAGGCTTGTGAAAACTCTGCTGTTCTGACGGCGTCAAGGGTTGAGTATTCGAAGGCCCCCTCTAGCCACAACGTAACGCTGCTGCATCAGTAACAGACGAGATCCTCACTCTCAGCTTGACCATGCGGACAAGATGAGACGGAAAGGACCCCCCATAGGACCGTATGGGTCGGATCTCGATTTTGGTGTTCCTTTGGTAAACTTATTAATAGGCTAGGTATAGAGGTAAATAAGAAGTTAATAACATAAATATAACTAGTGGAGTGGTTACCTAATAGATTATAAAGAGAGAACTATATAAGGTAAGAACTATAGTCCTTTAAATATACAACCTAACTCCTAAGAAAGGTATTTAGTATATTAATACGTTAAGTACATTAGTACGTAGTACGTTAATACGCTTAGTACGTTAAATATATAAGCCCGTAACTCGTTATATAACCTATTTATCCCTTATTCTATAGTTTAACTAATTTTAATATCTTCGGCGCTTCCACTACTGGTCTATTTATATTCTTTTTAAGTAGTTATACTACTGCTAATATAAAGTCCGTGATATTATCTCCCTCCTCTCTATCTTTATCCTTAAAGATACTACCTATCTCTAAGTTGTTAATTAGAGGTATAGTACGGAGGACGGCCTAGAAAGATTTCTCCTTCCTATTTAGGAAAAGCGCGGTTTTAAGCGCTAAGACCTTACCAAAATCAACTTAATCAGCTTGATTAAAGCTTTTAATACTAGTATATTGTCTATATAGCTTCCAAAACGTTGTGTTTTAGTGTAAGGGATCTTTTGGCACCTCCTTATAAGCCCCCTTAGGCTTACAGCCCTCTTATCCTCCTTATCGGTTCGTCTCTGTACTTAGGCTATTGCCTACCCTTATTACCATATCGTCCTCTTCCATCGGCCCTCCTTGTAATTCACGCTCGGCTTGTCTGCTCCCTACTGTATACCCTAGCAATGTGCCTTATATTTAGTGTCTAGCATTTACCTAATTGATCTCATTTTACCGCATCTTATATTCTATAGGCTTTCGAGGTTTTTAAGGCCTTAATTGCCTCTATTGTTCTTAGCTCTCTTCCTAGCTCTCTACCCGTTTAACCACCTGATTGCGATCGTTTCTTTAGAGTCTCCAGTTATAGAGTTATTAACCTACAATTAAGCCAAAGCCTTAAGTATTTTAATGTCGATTTGGAACAACTAAATTAGCTAATTTTTGCCACTCTTCCTTAGTAATTTCCTTAATTTCCTTATAGCTCTACGTAGGTAAGAAGAATTGTAAATAGGTGTTAGATAGACTATAGTAATTGCGTAATATCTTATAGCCCGTTTTAAGCACCTTAGCGATTATAAAGAGCTTATAATTGGCTTTCTTACGGAGCTGCTTCCGGCTTCGCTGCTTTTTATCTACTCCTTTTTTATAATTGTTGCCTCCTTTAAGTTCTATAATCTTCTTAATATAGTAAGGGATCCTCTTAATTTACTGCTAAATTCGTTACTATTTAAGATCTTACTAAGCTCTAAGCTAAGCTTTCTCTATAGCTACGCGGGAGGTAAATAGGCCTCTTTCTATAGTAATCCGTTTTAGGTAGCCCTAATAGGGCTTAATTATATCTAGATTAGGCGCATTACCTAGCTAAAGAAGACATTAAATCTCGTAAGCATTAAAGTAGATTTAGTAAACCCTTATAATATAAGCAGTAGCCTTATTATTACGGCGACTTAGTTAATTAAGATACTAGCACGGAAATATAACGCGCGTAAGCCTGTACGATTAATAGTCTATAGACTTGAATATTAAGATAAGGAGCTAAAGGTGGAAGAGGACACGTCTATATATATATGCCAAGGCTTAACCAAGCCCCTAACCAGATCCGTTACGGTACTATAACACTTATCTTCCTATATAATTATATTAGGATTTAAGTATATAAGACTCTAGGTAAATGGAAGAAGTTTTAGTATTAAAATATTTGTTAGATATTGCCACTAGCTAATTCTACCTCTATCTAACCGAGTTGAAGCTCCGTATAACGCCGTAAACTTCTATTTAGTAGGAGCGCCGTCTATTTGCCTCTTATAACGTAGTTTGTATAAACTCCTTTTAGTGGCTTAATTCTAGATCTTAATAATAGATTTTAATTTATTAAATCCTTTCTTTATTTAAGGCTTCTAAATTTATAGTAAAATCTCCTTAATACGATATAGGGTATATAACGATACCCTCTACATTACGATCTATACCCCTTGATTAAGCCTTTTTGGTATAATATTACAATAATCTAACCTTTGCCGATATTGTTAAGTACCTGCTACCAATATCGGTATAAGCAGATTTTAATTCGTCGGATTTAACCTTTGCTTACCATAAGTTTAGCTATTAAATCTATTACATAACAATTAAAATCTATTAAAATTACCCTTAGATCTTAATCTCTATACTTAATTCTATCTTATTTATTATGGTAAGATATTAAAATTCTATAAGGCAACGCCGTTACGGCTTTACTAATTACAAGCGCTAGAAAATACGCGCCCACTACTAAAAATACCCCGGTCTACTATAATTAGAGGTTGCTCGCTGGGCAAGCAACTTCCTCTATCGTAATATTAATTAATCCTCAATATTAGAAATACTAAGCGATAAATTCTAATAGCTTAATTAAGCTAAATTATAATGTAGGTAAAGCACGTAAGAGTAAAAGAAAGCCGCTAAACATTCTCTTTTAGAGGAGGCTTTCTTTAAGTGGCACTAATACCTACAGAACTCTCGTATTCCTATTACTAGCGACCTTACACGTACTGCCGCTACTTAATTATGGCAACGAATACCTATATTAGCCATAATAATTAAGCTAAAGTAGTTGCTTGGCTAGTTGGAAGGCTTTAAATCATATAATAGTATTAATAAAAGAAAGCAGCACGGCGAGGCTGCTTTAGCTAATATGGATAGAGCAGAAGATTTTATGGTAGAGCTTTAAGTAATTATTAAGCCTTATTTACTAAAGGATATTTATAATATAGATAAGATAGGGCTCTTTTGGAAGGCTATACTAGATACTATATTAGCTATTAAGGCTCTATTAAGAATAAAGAAGTAAAAGGCACGAATCTCTCTAAGCAATCACTCTAATGCAGATAGCTTAGATAAGCTTCCTCTCCTTATAATTAGCTTATTACTAAAGCCATATTACTTTACGCGTAATCGAATTAATATAGCCTTAATAAATAATATATGGAGGCATAATAAGAAGGCCTGGATAATAACGGTAATTATACTTAAGTAGCCTACCTAGTTTGATAAAAGGATGCACAGCAGGAAGATACTGCTCTTAATTAACGGCTTTAGCGCCTATAAAGCAGCTGTTTAAATACTTATTAAGAATGGCTCTCTTAAGAATATACGCGTGGAGTTCCTTCCTCCTAATTATACCTTATTTTTCCTTATAGGCGTTTAGTACTATGCCTAATTTGTTATAGGATCTAGTATTTAATCTAAGGCCTCTTATTTTAAGGGTAAACTCGCCTCTACCCTTACTCTAATATAGTGTCTTTATACCGAAAAGCTTATATACTTAACGCTTAACTAGCTGCTTATGCTTAGTTATACTGTCTTAAAAAGGGTTATAAGAAGGTCTATTTAAAGGTACGGGCGTACTACTCCTTATTTAATAAATTATCTATAGAAATCTGCCTATACGCCATCCCCGCGGTCAAGGTATATATAGATGTTACGCCCGGATAGTATGTGTGCTAGCTTAACTCAGCCTTTTATTACCTAGAGCTCGGTTAACGTTACTCTAGATACTGTCCTATAGGTCTAATTAGGGGCTAAAGTGTACTATTTACAAGTAAGAACCTATTATAGTTAACTCTTACTTCGCTACTCTGCACCTAACCGCTAATCTAGTGGCTTTTTTAGCGATTATAATTGCTCGGGCGATTTTTTACTTATTTAACGGCCTGGATATACAAATATAGGCTAGGACAATACGTGGTGTTTCTAGTTTGTAGATGCTGTAGTAAAACTAACTTTTTCCGCACTTCTATTACTCCTCCTAGAACTAGATTTAAAAGGCTTTGCAATAGCTACGCATTAAAAATCCTAAAATTTAAGGAAAACTATGTAATTAAGAAAGTTTATATAGAGGAGATTAACAAAGATAGGGACTGTATAATTACAGCACCTGTTGTACCAACCGCGTGCTTACGCGGTCGGTACACCAGGTACGCGTTTACGCGTTCAGTGCACCAACCACTCGCTTACGCGTCTAGTGCACTTATAAAGCACTGACTAATCGGGGGGGGGTGCATCAGTATATAGACCACGTAGTCTGCTTTATACAATCGACAGTCACCATCATCCAAACGAGCATACAATACTATACGTATTTCGTGCCCCTAGATCTGACTCACTCGTGCCATTAAATTGGTACGAACACTGATCAGTGAGCGCGTACAGATCAGCAATTACTCGACACCTCCCACCGAGCGATATACGACAGCGACCACCCGTTTAGACTCCTAGTACGACCTGCTAGAAGGTCGGAAGTCGGGGATTACGGACTATCACCAACTCTGTATACTTATTTAAGTCTTAGTACGGTTTACCGGAAGTTATAGACGCGAATACAGACCTATACGGAACCCCCTACCCTCCTTCAAACCTTAAACCCCTATTCCTACTACACCCTCCTCCAATACCTCCAACCTCTCTTAGACCCCTTACGGAGACCCCTTACCCTCCCGCGAACTACTACGGACCTGCTAATTACCTTTACGGACCGTTACAAGACCTCCTCCACCCGCTACAAGCTACTACTACCTACTACAGCTTATATAGACATACTACGCCATATAAAATGGCAGATACAACTAAGCAAATTAGTAAAGGTTAAAAGAAGTGGAGTTAGGGAGTCGACCTCACGTTTATAAATAACGTTAACGACTATATTAATTTTAAAATCCTTAAATACGGACACTATAAGCTTCTAAACGACGACCTATAGGAGCAATACAAAGAAGACTTTGCGGACTTTACGGAAGCTATTCTTAAGGCTTGTAACCCTACTGCCATCTATAACTTACGAACCCTTTTACGTTACTAAGGTGTTTGGGTTAAAAAGGATAAATAAGTCACTGTTGTACGGTCCTTATATAACACAATATAGGAGGAGGACCAAATGGAATGGACTAAAGAGAAAATCCTAGACTAGGTTAAAGCCACTAATAATCTCTCTGCTTCTCCCAAACTTAATAGTATTACTAGCCTTATACCTAACCTACTTAACTAAATTTGTCCTATAAACCTAAGCGATTTCGGAATTAATCTTACGGGCTAAAGTATACCCAGTACCTAAGTTACGGACTGTAATACCCCCGCAACCTAAATTACGGACCGTAATACCCCCGTAACCCAAAATACGGAACAAACCCCTTCCGTTATTTAAGTTACAGATCCGTAAGCTATATATCCGCAAACCATATATCCGTAAGCCACATATCCGCAAGTCATAGATCCGCAAACTACCTAAGTAAAGACCTACGGTAAGGAACTAGCTAATCTAGCTAAGCTCTATACCGACGAATCTAAGTACAGCGGTGAAAATAACAATTTTGACTTTAAACTAACCATCTTTACGGACCTTTGCTAGAAGGCTGACATTCCTAAATAAGAGTTTAGCTAAGCCTACTCTACTATACTACGCGGCCTAGCACTTAACCACTACTACACTAACCTTAAGAGCAACCCCTATGGCGTTCCCTTTAATAAGCTATACGTAGCTACCCGTAACTACTTTAAAGGACCGGAATATAAGCGTAATATCCTTACTTAATGAAATGCGACTAAGCTACGGACCGTAATCAATAAGAATACTAAAAAATCGACTATAGAGTGCCTGTAAATTCTTATTAAAGACCTTCAGCACCTATAGTACGGCCTTAACGCTAAGCTTTAAATAGACGACTTCCTATATAATAAACTTATTACGGCCTGCCAGGAAGTAGAGCCCTATAAGTACGCCTACTATAAGCCTATAGATACCTTAGCTGGCCTCATTAATAATCTACGCTCCTCTATTATAATATATAAAGTCTTAAACCCACCAGGCAGCACTTAAGCCTTTATTACGGATATTTAATATCCATAAACAGACTTAGACGTCTACTTTACGGACCGCCACTACCGCTAGCAGCACCCGTACTAACTAAGTCCAACCTATAACCCCTATAGCAACCCCCATACGAAAATATACCCCCGTAGACGAACCAGCTAGAAGTGCTTCGTGTGCGGTAAGGAAGGATATTAGTCTATAAGGTATACCTAGGAAGAANNTAANAAGTNNANNAAGAGACTTAANAGCNNTATTANCNAGTTTATTTNNGAATANAAAGGANANNAAGTAGAAGAGCCCCCTAATAAGTTAATAGAAGCCCTTATAATTAACTTTAACTTAGACGCTTAGGAACAAGAGACCTTAGAGATATTCCTAACTACTTTCGGACCTTTTACGGACAGCTAAGCCTTTAATATTACAACTATATTAGCCGACCGTTCCTTTATACACTTAGTTACGCCCAAAAACCATTCCATAAGCACCCCTGTTATAGACGTTATAGATTATAAGCAGGACCTATTTGCATATATTACTATAGAACGCTATACCCCCAAGGAATTCTACGGTGTTATAATCGATATAGGTACCTCTAAAAAGTCTACTATAGGCTACGGACAATACCTCGTATATAGGACCACCACAAATAACAATATGGATATTGATATTACGTAAACTGGGGCCGTAAACGTCTAATTCGGCATCGGCTTAACCGCATTAATTGGATTAGTTAAAGTTAAGACTCTAATTAGCCTAGTTAACTTCCACGTAGTAAAAGCGGATACCCCCTTCCTACTCTATTTTATAGATATAGATAGGTTATAGGTGTACTATAATAATATTACGGACACCCTAATTGGCCCCATAACTGCCCTAGAAAGTAAGCATATTACCCTACTAATTATACGACGATTTGGACACCCGTTCCTTATATAGGGAGAGACTCTACAAACCTATATTTAGGAATCTTTTGACTATAACCCGTGCTACCTTACTAGTACTAAAATCCACTGCCTATACCGCCGTTTCGGCCACCCGTTAGCTGAAAAGCTATATAGAGTCCTTAAACGCTCTAGATACGACAACGTTAATAGGAAGGCAATTGACTACCTAACTAAATACTACTCCTTTTGCTAGAAATACGGACGTTCCCTAGGCTAATTTAAGTTCACCCTTTATAAGGACCTTAACTTTAACTATTTAGTATACGTAGACATTATATATATTAACGGCAGCCTAGTATTACACATAATTAACGAGGTAACCCGCTATTAAGCCGCCCGTTAGTTGCAAAATATATCTATAAAATATACTTAGGACATTTTACGGACCTACTGGATTAATATATACGTTAGACCCCCTAAGTATATCACCCACAACGCTGGTAAAAACTTTATCAGTAAAGAATTCCAACAGTACGCTATGGCTATGGCTATTTTAATAAAAGCCGTTCCAGTTAAGGCGCACTAGTTTATTAGGCTTATTAAGCGAGCTTACCTAGCTCTATAGAGAGCTTATTAGATTATTATAGACGAGTATAAGGATATTTAAAAGGAACTAGCTTTACAGATAGCCGTAAAAGCCGTTAACGACACCGCTGGCCCTAACGGACTAGTACCCACCCTCTTAGTTTACGGAGCCTACTTAAGGATAAGCAACCTAGGCCCTTCTACCCCGTCTATTACGGAATAAGTAGCTGCAATACGGAAGGCAATGGCCGAAATAGTTAAATTACGGGCCAAACAAACTGTTAATAACGCCCTATACTACCGTAACGGACCTAATACAACCTCAGTATATAACCTCCCGCTTAATTCTAAAGTCCTTATATGGCGTAAAAGCGGTAATTAGACTAGACCTTACCGTCTACTAGCCGTAGAAGACGAGACCTACTATATATAGCTCCCTAGCGGACTAATAAGCTTTAGAAGCACGTCCGTAAAACCCTATTTTCGGTTTAAGAATACCTATAACGTTGAGCTAGACGAACTAGAAGCACCCGCCGAGCTAGATAAACTAGAAGCACCTACCGAATTAGGTAAACTAGAAACACCTACCGAATTAAATAAACTAAAAGCACTCTTACCTACCCTAGAGGTCCCCTAGAAACCCACTAAACCTACTAAACCTACCATAAAGCGTGGCCGAGGACGCCCCCGTAAGAACCCCGTAATGGAGAATCACCTAACCTCTACAGGTATATCCGCAAGGCAATCTCCGCCTATAGATATATCAGTTTTAGTACAGGAAACCCCTTTTACGGACTTACGACGTAAAGAGATTAATGGACTACTTAAAAAGGGCGTCTTTGCGGTTATAATAGAAAGAGACGTTCCGCAAGGCGTCTGTATATTTAACTTACGCTTTATTAACGAAATTAAGCACCCTAGTACTAATAAAGCCTTTAAGAAATTAAGGCTTATTATACAAGCTTATAACAACTAGGGAAAGGGCCTAGTCCTTACGCAATTACCTATAATTTAACGAGTTAGTTAACAGATTATACTTGCACTTACGCCTAGACTACAGCAAACTAAACCCGTAGCCCTCTACTTATGGGACATCTCGCAAGCCTATATGCAGTCTAATACCTACCTAAGTAGGGACATCTTCATACGGCCACCCCGCGAGCTCAACCTATAACTAAGAACAATTTTATAGGTTGTAAAACCTCTTTATAGAGTATTAGAAGCTAGAAACTATTAGTTTAAGATATACTACTAGCACTACATTAGTAAACTTAAAATGGAACAATCGACCTACAACCCCTGCCTCCTATATAGCCCATTAAACGGCCTTGGTATTATTGGACTCCAAACAAACGATACCCTCTTCTTAGCAGACTGGATATTTGCGGACGCTAAAGAGACTAAACTATAAGAAGCTAAGTTCTTAGCAAAGCCGCGAGAGCAGTTAACTAAGTAGACTCCAATTAAGTTTAACAGAGGCTTAATTACACAAAAGGGTAACTTAATCTAGCTAACCCAGGAACGCTAAGCTTAAAACCTAAAGCTCGTTATAGCAAAGCCTATGGACCTTACTAGTTCCCGTGGAGAGACCTGTAAGACCATAAATATAAAGGACTAATACGCTGCATAGCGTATAAGAGGCGCCTATATTGCTATAGTCTGCCAACCCAAATCTGCCTATGACTTATCCTTTGCGGCCTAGGCAGTAAATCCGCAAGAGGAAAATGTTAAGCAGCTTAATAAGCGCATTTAGTGGCAAATTAATAATACAGCAAGGGGACTTACTTTTGTACCACTAGACCTAAACTCCCTTAGCCTACTAGTATTTACGGACGCCTCCTTTGCTAATAATAAAGACCTATTATTATAAATCGGCTTTGTAATTGTATTTACGGACCGTAATTAGGACGTAAATATACTGCACTAGTCTTTAATTAAGTGTAAACGAGTAACCTATAGTATACTAGCTTCTAAACTATATGCATTAGCTTATAGCTTTAATATAGCAGCCGTAATTAAATTAACGGTTCAGAAGATTCTATAACTGGAGTAGTTACCCCTAGTCTTATACACCGATTTAAAGTCCCTCTACAACTGCCTAGTTAAACTAGGTATGACATAAGAGAAGAGGCTTATAGTTAACCTTATGTGCTTACGTTAGGCCTATAAACAACGTGAGATTACGGAGGTTAAATGGATTAGCGGCGGAAATAACCTAGCAGACGCTATGACTAAGGTAAAGCCGTGTTAAGCCCTTAAAACCCTAATTGACACGAACAAGCTTAACCTAAAAGTCATAGAATGGGTAGAACGGGACTAACGGAGTACCTACGGCCCGTAGGAAGGCCGTACGGCTTATTGTACGGCCTATTCTACGGACCATAAGCTATCAGATGGAAAATGGTGGAAAAGCTACGGTGGAACTTAGTGGACTCACGTGACCTGCGAATTCTGCAGGGTGGTTGAATTGACTACTACGTTTCCCCATTTGGCGATCGCCCCGGCTTGGCGACCGATTTTGAACAATCTAGCAACAACCTTTTGAGGCCTTGAAGCTATTAGAATAATCCTCAATAATTGTATTATAACTAAATCAATACGCGCGAAACGATTGGTGAGGTCTATAAGTCGCGATATCGTACAGGGAGGTTGATTTGCCTGCCCCTGCGCGTTGAGGCCAGGGTCAGCTCGGGCACCTCCGCCAGCGACTGAGTATCCTTAACATCATCCTCCTTAATAACAATAGGCTGCCTAGCCTTCCTCTGAGGCTTCTTAGTCTCTTTAATATCATTTTAAAGCTGACGATTAGCTGCTTTAGCTATAGCTTTTTCCTCTTTAAGGGCCTTCTTTTGGGCCGCCTCCCTAAGCCGAAGCTCCTTCGCTGTTGCCTTTATGCGCTTACGTTCCTCTATTACCCTTTATTTTTCCTCCTTCTCAGCCTTCTTAATAGCCTGTTTTTCCTCCTTTTGAATGCGCTGAGCTTCTGCATCGCGTTCTTTTTGAGCTGCTCTCTCCCGAGCTTGTTAGACCTTGCTGGGGCTATAGAATAAGGCACCACCATCGTGATTTGTAGGTTGTTCAAACTTAATGGCCTTCCCTCGTTGACGGCGTTTCTTCTCATTAATTAGGGCCTTTTTAAGGCCAGTATTCTCGCTTTGGAGCAGTACATTTTAAACAGTAAGGCTATAAATTGTATTAGAGAGGACCTAAGCCCGTTAATTATGACAATCGTTAATAAGCTCGCGTAGGAGCTTCTGGATTTGTCGCCAATCATTTGCTGTTAATACTGACCTAGAACTCTCGCTAGAAGAAGGTCGATTGGCCTCTGGGTTAGAAAACCGTTTTAATACAACCTCCGGATTAAACGGGTGAAGTCCGCATGCTTTAAATCCCTGGAGGATATTATTTTGGTTAAACGTCTCGGTATAAGCTTAATGAAATAGCCGGAAAAAGTTACGTTTTGTGAGAGCTAAGAAAGCTATTAATTCCTGCATAAAATCAACAAGCTGCTTAGAGTAGGCTTGAGAGAGAGGTCCAAATAAGCAGACATCTAAAGGCTAAAGAGAATGGGTAGAATGAGGCGGGTATATGGCCAGGAGGATCTTGTTCTCATCGCAATAGTTGATAAACTTTATTAAAATATGCGATCCATAGCTATCTAGTATTAAAAGCCTGTACGATCGCCGCGCCTTCTCTTTTGTATATTTATTAAAGCAGCTTTTGAGCCACTTAAGGCCAAGTTAATTATTCGTCCAGCCTAAAGGAGATAAGGCAAATAATGCCATATAAATCTTTGGGTCAAAGTCCTGCAGCCAGGTGTCTTAGATATTCCTAAAAACGGCTTAATAGATAAGGGAGGGAGGTAGGGAGCTACCGTCGGCGCAAATACAACAAATAGTCGTTATCCACTCGCAATTTCCGTCCTATATTACCTGCCGTAGTCCTCCTTCTTTATATCGCCTTCGAGAGAAGACCCGCTTTATTTTTAAGAGCACTCCAATAAGGAAGCCTTTTTCATCCATATTATACATCTAACGTTACTCTATATTATATTCCTTAATTTTACGCTCTATAAGCTTAAAATAGAGCTTGTATTTAAACGCAGAATTAGCCCTCTTTCTCTCTTTATCCATGCCTGTTATCCACTTTAAAAGAAGGTCGATGGAGTTCCGTTCGATGAAGCGATCTACCCAGTTTTTTCCTACTTCTTTGCCGCTTATTTCTGCTGCAAAATTGTGTATTATGCACCTCGTAGGTAGTAGGCCTCGATTGCAAAGCTGTTTAATGTATATAATAAGCTCCTTCTCTTAATAGTTGTTAAGGATTCTATTGTTTTCATACTGGGCTGCACGGGTGCCCTGAATGCCCCGATGCCTCCGCGACAGCGTAACTCTGTTAATTCCATATTTTGCAGCAACCTAAGTATAATTAGGAGTTTCTCCAGGCTTCAGGGATTTTAATGATTTAAGCGCGGCCTCCATAGGTTGTGTAGTTATTGAAAAAAGCGTTGTTGAATTTTGGCCGAATTCTGGTGTTGTGTGCGCCAAGCCGGGGCGATCGCCAAATGGGGAAACGTAGTAATCACGATTTTCCATCCCCGGGATGGAAAATCGCTATTGGCTTGCTTAGCACTAGCGCCTTGGCGGCCCTTAAGATCTGACTTATGGCTCGTCTACTGCCCGTCAAAAGGCCGTACGGTTCATTTTACGGACCGTAAGCAGAACTTACGTCTAGCTTGGGGCACCATTTGGAAGGCAGCCTAGACGGCACCTCGGGGAGATTCCCTATGTATTTTCCTTTGTATTTTATGGTTTTATCTATTATTCACACGCTTGCGGAGAAGAGGATTAATTAATCTAATTGGTGGGTACGGGCTCAAAGGCATTAATTGAGAATGGGTATATTCGCAAGGCCATTTGCAGGGGATTGCCCTGCCTTAACTAAACGTGATGCCCATAGACCCGTGCGCAAGCATATCGCTACAGTATCTATTTATAAAGCCCAAAATATACAACCAAAGAAAAAGGTGCGGGTGGGAGGGAAAGCAAGTAAGCAAGGCTCAATTTTGTAAATGTTGATAATATTGGTGTTGCTAAGATGCAGGGGTGCTGCTGCAGTGCTCGCTTAGCCACATAGACATATCCATCTATTATTCACACGCTTGCGGAGAAGAGGATTAATTAATCTAATTGGTGGGTACGGGCTTAAAGGCATTAATTGAGAATGGGTATATTCGCAAGGCCATTTGTAGGGGATTACCCTGCCTTAACTAAACGTGATGCCTATGGACCCAGAAGCGCAGCGCCCGTACCACACAAGGTAGAGTAGGGGGAAGAAAAAATAAAAAATAAAAAAGGGGGGGAAAGGAGAGATTCGAGTTAATGTATTAGAGTGCCAAAATAGGCACTCCTGCACGCCGTTGTGCCTGAATACCTTCGCCCATTGCATCTAGGGCGAGTGACGATGAGAACGGTATTGGCGTTCCACGTTAGAAGTTTACACTTAGCCGGAATAGGTCTTTTAGGGATAATAAACAGTAAAGCTGGAACGCTTGTGAGGACCACCGGCCCAGTTGCTGTATTTAGCCGTCCGTGAAACCGTTGTCTCGAGCGTGTTGAGCAGCACCTTTCCGAAACGAGTGTCCGTTATAGAGCTTAAAGTAGAGGCCGAGAGCGGCGACTCTACACTTTAGCTCATTCCTAACCGCGTAGCTCGTAAAGGCCGATCTCTTAAAGCGAAAGAGAGGGGCGTTTCCGGGTTAGGGGTCATTTTTAAACAGGTGTTTTATAGCTCGAACTACGCATTTAGGTTGCCCTGAAGCGGCAATCATGATTAAAACTCCTTGGTAATTGACGTCCGTTTTACTACGCTTTAGACATAATATCATGTGGTCCTCTACCAGCGTTATGTCGTTTCTGGTACATTTTATAGCAGAGAAGGCGTGGCTATCTTTCTAAGCCTTAGTGTAGGTAATCTCGCCTAGACAAAGGAATCCCGCAAAGGCCGTGGTGACGGCGGCGTTAAAGTTAAGATCCTTAACGGATTAGGCATTCGGGGTGACCAATTGGGCGAGGATGTCTTTGGTAATTAGCAATCTTTCAGCCGTAGTAGAGGGATTTATAGATGTTGCACCGTCCAGGATCCTCTTAATGATAGGATTATTGAAGACGGAGGTGTTATAATTAGCGTCAATATAGTGGGATCGAATTGCGGAGACGTAGGCTCTAACTATAGTAGGCTTGATACGGCTTATTCCTAGACTAGCATTGCCGAAGATCCGTTGGGTAATCCATTCTCCCAGGTAGTAGAGGGGCGCTGGGTACTTTACCGCTCCGTAAAGGTTGCAGTAGCCCTCCCAACTCTTAATTGCGGGACGGTATAAATCTCTCGTTCCATCGGAGAGGCCGTACCACAATAGTTGGCCGAAGCATTCTGAGGGGGCTTTTACCTTAATCCAGAAATCAGGTAGGGGGTCTTTGAGAGGGACTAGGTCTCCTATTTCGGCGTTAGATTAAATGTAATGAAGAAGCGTATAGTAACGGTAAATCAGAAGTATCCTAATGCGGGCATAGTAATAACACCCTATCGCGATCAAAATGAGATAGAGTATTAGCTAGCCCGTTTTCTGCAGAGGAAACCCACTCCGCATAGAGCGTAATATCGTAGGCTGCGGCCAGTTGGAGGATCTCACGGAGCGGGTAATTACCCGGTCCTTTCACCACCGTATTCTGGAATCCTAAGAGTACTACTGTGTTATTTGTATGGATACAGACTGAGCTGTGCTCCTACCGCGTTGCCCAGAGCTAAAATGAGGTTGTAATCGCTCGGACCTCCCGCTTATTAATTAGGGTAAGGCGGTGTTCTGCATTAGGGTAGCAGCTTAAAGAATCGTCTTAGGGTAGAGATACCGAATAGGGCGGCTATGTTGTCCCTCGAGAATCCTTAAGGAAGAAGAAGGCCCCGTAACCAAGAATCCCGGATGCGTCTAAGAAGAGATGGAATTATTTTCAATCCGTATCGTCAAAGAAGAGGATACCATTCAAAAGGGTAAGAGCATCCCTCCACCATAACAAGTCTTGGCGAAGTTCAGCTGTTAGCCGTTGGCGAGGATAACCACCTGCCTTTATAAAAGTGGAGATGAACTCCCAGATAGAGCGGTTGTATGAACGCCCAAGCCTGATTACCCGGGCGCTCCAAGCGAGTCTACCAGCCAGTTTTTAACTCTGAACCAGCGTCAGGGATCTACCACTCAACGCTTTATTAATCTCCTCGATCGTAGTGGCCTGTTTTAAAGGAGAAAGACGCAGCTCAGACTTTAGAGTATCTATAATATAACCTAGGACTTCAGCCGTAGTGCCTTCGATATTCTTTGATTCGTTTCGTGGGATGCCTAATTCGTCGCTCAATTGGTTATACACACTAAGCAATTGAGGGAGGATAGAAGCGTCAGAGAGTATAAAGATGAAGTCATCTAGATAGTGCTCTAAGGCGGCGTTCGGGATATGTTGGATAAGTATCCAGTGGAATCCCTCCGCAAAAAGATTGAATAAAAAGGGTGCAGTTCGAAGGCCGAATGAGAGGTAACGTTTGAAATACACCACACCCTTCCAGGAGAACCCTATAAGGCGTTGAGCTTCAATGGAAAGTGGGATGTTCCGAAAGGCGTCCTTGATGTCCCTCTTAACAATTATGTAACTACGGCCTGTACGTATAACGTGTTGGAGAACCTAATCGACTGTTAAATATTATAGTGTGGCGAATGCTATAGGGATTGAGTCGTTGACAGATCGGCCAGATGGTGAGGATAAGTTGTGAATACGGCGCCATCCCCTATCCGCTTTAGGTACCAAACCTAGCGGCGAGGACATAACGGGAGACGTTGCCATTGCAATCCTGCCTATATCTAGATCGGCGTTGATCTTCTCTGAGATTAGGACCATATTTGCGGCTATCAAGGCTTGGTTCTTCTAGGAGAGGAGCTCAATTTCTAGGTCTACCCCAATCTGGCATCCAAACTTTAAGATACCGATAATGTTACGTTGGAGGTTGCCGGGGTACAGGGATAGATAACGCCCCCACGCTTGAATAATTAAGGGGGAGGGAGAGTCCTGTAGAGGAGAGGAGGGCAGGAAGACTGGAAATGATGGTATAGTATTCGGCCTACCCGTACTGTAAGGGTAGAGCACGGTTTCGGCGGAGTGTAGGTATAGCTTGATGAAATCCTCTTCCTCCTCTTCCTTTTCCTTATTGACACTTTCCTCTAGTAATTGCTACTTGCAATTCCTCGCAGTATACGGGCCACCGCACTTGCTGCAGGTATGCGGGAACTTGCAATCCTTACCCAAGTCACACTTCCCTCTATTAAAGCTGTAACAGGTCCTTAAGATATCGGTGCTTACTCGCGCGCGTTTTGAGATAGATGCGGATTTATAAGTACTGGGATTGCAATAGATATCCAGAAAGTTACTAAAGATCTTCTAGTTAGCTGGCTCTAACTGGTTCTTTTAAATAACCATAGAGTGGTGCTCCAAGGCCATAGTCATCAAGGGAGCAATTTAGTAGGTGGCAGATAGCCAGATAACTTGATTGCAGAAGGCAAGCATTTAGGGAATAAGATCTACCGAAAGATTCTTACACATAACGATCAAAATCATTATATAGTTAAGGAAGCCCTCTACCCACACTTCGACGGACGGGTAGTCCTTTATCGTCCCTTCTTTCGGTCTCATAGAAAGGACGCTGTTAACGATAAGGATATCATTCTAAGGCTTAGACCAGAGCTAGTGTATCCGGAGGCGAGAGAGGTTATTAGGCAAGAAAGTACCCTGAAATACCTTAAGTATCTCTTTATTCGGGACGCCAGGGAGGAGGGTATTTAGGATATTGGCTGTAGATGGGAGCAACTCACCCGGTTCATTAATTGGGGTTAAGGATGACACTGCCGTAGCTGATCTCGCTGTTACCGTAGCGAGGCTCAATGTATGGAGTTCAGTCGCCCGATCTTCCTGTTCTTTTTAAACGCGTAGCATTTCGGTACGGTCCTCCTGTTCCTAAAGGAGTCTTATTTTCCAGTCGGTTGCCTGGTCCTCAACCTCCTTTACCTGAGCTCTTCTAATCCTTAGGTCCTCCTCGTGTAGTTGCTGGAGCCGTTCTTTGGCTTTTTCAGCGGCTAAAGTCTCGCGTTAAGCCGCGGAGAGAGGCGCCATTATGGAGGATGGAGACTATAACGCCGGCGTATCGCCTGAAGGTGTAGGGGAAGGTGAGGGAGACTGGTAGGTAACCTCTGAGGAGTTTAGCTCGTCGAGTGTGTTGTTGTTGGTCGAGTTTTCGAGGTTTTCACGGACGATTCGCGAAGGTTTAGACGAGCGTATAGGTTGTTGAGTCATCAACAGCAACAATCAATTATTAGAAATTGAGTAAATAAGGCATTGGCTCTCGAATGAGACTAATATGGAAAGCAAGCAAGCAAGGCTCAATTTTGTGAATGTTGATGATGTTGGTGTTGCTGAGATGCAGGGGTGCTGCTGCAGTGCTCGCTTAGCCACATAGACATGTCCATTAAAGCAATTACGGAGGCTGTACACAGGTGGTTTCATTTTTCAAGTACCGCCAGTGTATAATTACAGCACCTGTTGTACCAACCGCGTGCTTACGCGGTCGGTACACCAGGTACGCGTTTACGCGTTCAGTGCACCAACCACTCGCTTACGCGTCTGGTGCACTTATGAAGCACTGACTAATTAGGGGGGGGGTGCATCAGTATATAGACCACGTAGTCTGCTTCATACAATCGACAGTCACCATCATCCAAACGAGCATACAATACTATACGTATTTCGTGCCCCTGGATCTGACTCACTTGTGCCATTAAATTGGTACGAACAGGGACGAATTAGCAGCTAGTTCTAGCTCTAGTTCGAGCTCTAAAAACTCTATTATAAAGCACTTTTATAGCTAAAAACATAGCTATTATCTCTAGCTTCGAGAGTTTAGCAACGAATTTAAAACTAGAAAATAGAGGGAATCTCTTTAAATTGGTAAAAACTGTAGTCTTTACCTATTTTTGCATTCTTTTCTATCTTGAGAGGTAGTAAGAAAGAAGCTGTATAAGAATATCTAAGCCTAGTAGAAAATCTATAAAAATCCCTAATGTGGGACTTAGTAAATATATACTATATAAATAGTTTTAAAGACAATAAATTAAATATAGTAGCCATCTATAAAATAGGAGAGAGAAATATGATTAAATATATAATAAACTATAATTTAGAACCCCATATAGGAGTTATAAATATAGAGCTTTATATAGTCTATAGGGCCCTAAAATACCTAAAATAATATAGACTAGAAGAGAAATAGGCTTATATTTTTATAGATAGCTAGGCGGCTATTAAAAGATTATAGCTTTATTCTCTTATAGGGGGACAAGAACTAGTCTTTAAAATTACGTAAAATTGCTCTTATTTAGCTAGTAAAAATATTTCTATTAACTTCTATTAAGTTCCTAGCCACTTAAGAATGTATAGAAATAAATAGTAGATAAGCTAGCTAAAAAAGGCCTTTTAAAAAAATCTTCTTATACTTCTTTAGCCTATATAAGGAGAGTAGTAAGAGAAAAGATACTAAAATAGTAAAATATATAATTGGAAATAGAAGGGAAATAAAGGAAAATACTATACTAGAATCTATAAAGGAAGCTATTCCTTTTCTCTTAAAGCTCCTAAGAATAGATATCCTAAAAAGTAAAAAAAAAGCTACTTTAAATCCCTCTCTAAAATAATAGAGAAGGATAAAGAAAGAAGATGCTTTAGGGAATATAGCGCTATATAAACCCTAAGGTACTTATTACTAAAATGCAACTTATATAGAGGAGAGAGAAAAGAGATGTAAAGGTATCTAGGTTCTTCTCTCTCTTTAAAAAAGCTATTTTATATAAAGAAAAGAAAGGAGGCACTTTTTTAATTTTTAGATTAGATAGGAATAGCCACTTAAAAGTAGCTAATAGCAGTAAGATCTTTAAAAGGGGGCAACTTCTACTAGGCTCCCAGTAAATAGATATTAGTAAGTAAAAGGATAGAAATAAATTATAAATAGGATAGGCGGTTTCTTATAGTCTTATTTTTTCTACTGCTCTCTTACTATCTAGTAGTTGCTAGTAATCTAGTATTTTACTAAGGAGCGGTAAACCCCTAATTTAGAGGTTTATAAACTACTAGGATATAGCTATTAGTATATATTAAGCTACCTAGAAAGTATTTATATATATAGAACTATAGCGCCATAGCCTAGAGGCTGTATGCGTAGTATTGTACGTAATATAATACAATGGATAAATAAAAAAAATCTCTTTCCGCAGGTTGAGATAATCGGGTCAGGTCGTACGTCTGCAAGCCCGCACGATTGGTCATCCACAGGAGCTAGCTCCATGTAGTGTCCTTGATAACTATAACATGTTTGTGACGCTGAAGTACTCCCGGGAGATGAACGCGACGAGGCAAAAACGAGGATTTAGTTCGGTAACCAAGCATACATGAATGCAAACAGTTAGTTGTGATTTATCAAATTTCTCATTTCGGTTCTTTTCATTCAAAACACAATAGCTAATCTATCTTCCGGGAACCCCAGCGCCCCTTCTCCTAATCCAAAAATACCGGAATCCCATACACTACCGCCGCTGCCCCGTTCAAATATTTCAACACACACGCCTCCCTAGCCCCTCTAATAGCCTCATCGAGCCCAGCACCCCTCCTCCTCACCCCCAGCGCCGCCCCCCCAGCAGCCTCAAAAGCCCCCTCACCCTTTCTCCCCCTCCTAGCCATCCCGGCCCCCCTCGCACTCTCCACCTCCGCAACCCGCGCCAGAACCCTGCCCTTGCCCTTGCCCTTCCCCTTCTCACGCTTCTCCTCCTTCCCCGCCTTTCTCCCGTCGCCGGCAGGAGTCTCAGGCCACAGCCCCCAAATCTCCCCCGCGCGCACCGCAAAGCGGTCACAGTCCTTATCCGTCACATCCCACAGCATGCCCACGACGGCCGGCGCGCCCGCGGCCAAGTACGCCGTCAGCATGCCCGAGGGCTCGAAGACGCCGTGCTCGGCCACCAGCGCCGAGGAGCAGCCAAATAAGAACGACGTCGCGCAGCTCGGTTTCCGCTCTGGAGGCACGGACGAGGTAGGCTCTTCAGCGGAAGAGGGCGAGGAAGGGAGAGGGACGCGCTCGTGGAGTTTCTTCACAACCCTCGAGCGGATGTACTGTGCGCCACTTCCGTGCCCGAAGTAGAGCAGCAAGTCCTTTTCGTGCAGCGCGGCTTCGAACTCTTTCTCGCTTGGGCCGTGGGCGATGATATGGGTCCAGTCGCCTTCCATGGCGTCTAGGTGTGGGCGAAGCGTCCTCTGTGTGTGTGTCAAATCACCCGACGGGTTTAGGATGCTCGTCCCGCCGGCGCTTGCAGAGATGTGATGTCCTGGCTCCGCGTCCTTATCTGTGACGTGGAGGGGAGGCCTGGCAGTAACAAGACGTTCCCGTAGTGCGGCTAATGAAGGAAGGCGAGAGATAGACAGAGGCTGGAGGCAGGGGAGGGATTCCCATGGGAAGGCGTGGAGGTCTTTGTCAAGGATAAGAATCGTGTGGGTTGGCTTTGTTGAGATGTTTTGGGATGCTGAGTGATAGGCGCGGAGGGCATCCAGTGTTTCAACAACGACCTGGTTGAGTTAGTAAGATAATTTATTTGGGATCATGGGTGTTTGAGAAGAGTATGTGAGGTGTCTTACAGAATCGAAGTCAATTTCGTCGTATGCATTCCGCTCGCCGCTAAATTGCAGAATGTCTACGACAAAATAGACCAAGTCCATCAATGGCTCATCCAGGTCGAGTTCTTCATTCATTGCATCTCCCAGACCAATGAATAACTCCAGGATTCTCGGTTCCAGGTTAACTTTTTTCTGCTGCCCTCGACCCTGACGAGAGGGGAGATGCCTGTTTAAAATATTCTGGAACGATTTTTGGAAACGGGCTAAGAGATTGGGCTGTCGAACATGCTGAGAAAATATTCCTCTAAAACCCCCGAGCCAAATGTTCTCAATGTTGACTAGTAGATCTCGAAGTCGGTTGTCGAGGGCTTCACGCTCCGCCCACCATTCGGTCTTTGCGCCTTTGGCATTCATGTCGCGTGCGTCATGGGTGCTGAAATTGGAGAGCTCGATTATTTCCATGAGCTCTGATTTCCCATCCTCGAAACCGAATACATCCTCATCCATGTCTCTAGATTTGTGTCGAGCCATAGGTAGTCGGAGGATGAAAGGAGACTGACCGGCATGATATCGAGTAATATAAAGTTCGTCATGCTCTTCGTTGAGTGACAAAGATATTGCAGTCCAAGTCTCTGGGATAATTTCTGCGTACTCATTTTGGAATTGACTAGCCGACAATTGAATAGGCGATTCTCGAGGATGAAGGTCTGGCCATTTCAGCAAATCATCGCGAGACGTGCTCTCCTTCTCGATCTCAATGGCAGATTGTTCAAGGAGTGAAGCGTGCTGTTTCGGTATTTCTAGAGGAGTTTAGCAAGAGGAAAAGTCGTTCATAGAGGGAGACAAACCATTCAGATAAGCCGTATACAACGGGTGGAGAGGCACCTTTGTATTAGTTGCATGTGTTGCTGAGAGGAGAACGGTCACATAACCAAGAGCGCGGCAAATCTGACGAACGATGGAATTCGAGCCAGTCTGAATGGCTACTGCGTAGACTTCTGCAATGCATTCGCGGGCCCTTTGAAGGGTGGCCGCGAAATCATCCTTGGCTGATTTCTTTCCCCTTCCATTCTTAACTGGTGATGTGGCCATTAAGGATGCTCTATGTGTGGGCGAAAGATACTCAGGTCGCGAGCTGGATCCTTCTGAGAACTTCCGTTCTGTTCGAGCAAGCGCAGGAAAGGATATGGATGACTCAGGCAGGACATTGTAGGTAAAATCGGCAGACATTTCCTTCATGCTTTGCGCTAGCCACCGCTTGAAGTTAGAAGATTGTTGAAGGATACTTCCTTGATGTCCATTCTGCAAGCTTTCTGCTCGTTCAAGCAGCTCGGCTGCAGCCGAGAGTTTGTCCTGGAGGAGCATCGCCATTGCCTTTCGGCAAAGAACATCTCCCTGGAGACCACTTAGTCGAAAACACTCGTCTGCAGTACTAGTAGTCGTTATTTGGCTTTTCGGAGGAGCGACTTTGCGGGCTGTTCGGGCAGGTGCTTTTGCAATAGGTTTCCGACCTCGAGTTGTTTTTGGCTGCTTCTTCGTCGTATTTGCATCCAACTTCATCGCTGAAATTTCATTCACCAGGACATCCTCGGCAGAAACTATTTTATCCAATTGTTGAATAAAGGAAGGTATACTGAGATCATGGAGAAGAGTCTCGGCGTGTTCGTATGCATCGGTCTCCTTTTCGAATTCGCCATTTGCGTGGAAGACACTGGCGGCGGAACAGTGATATCTAGCTAAAGCAACATTCTTATCGGAATATGAAGGCTTAACTGAATCTAACAGGTCCTGGGCTTTATCCGCTCGTCCTCCTTGAGTCCAGTAATCCGCACGTCTTCCAAGATTGTCGATTCTCAGTGAACGAGAACTAACGGCCACAGCAACCTTGTCAGCTTGTTCAGCGAAATAGACTGCCTCTTGAAACATTCCTTGATGAGCGAATACTTGAGATTGGTGAGATAATCCACGATAGAGGAATGGTATGAATGACCAAAAAGCCGCGCCGTTTAACGAATCATGAGTGATCGACATCACAACAGGCACCTCTCTGACGGAACTTGTTGAATTCGCTAAGCCCTCTGTCAGACCCTCTATTTCAGAGTCGCCGGAGTCAGGTCGCGAAACTCTCTTTGTTGAAGTCCTGTTTTCCAGGGTAGCCCACACGCGTCGATTGAGTGTCACGCAACGTTTCGCATATCTTAAAGCGCCATCGAAATTTCCGTTCTCAAGCGCGAGGAGCGAATACACGTAACATGCATTTGCAATGACTCGATTAAACCGCACACGTCCAGATAAAGTAGTTGAGGGTTTCGAGAGACTCAAAAAGCATGGATCATCGTGGGCTACCTTTTCCGCAGCGCAAAGGGTACTCTCACTATGGTCTATTAGTTTCATCCTCATCAATTTTAACACTAGTGGACTCACCATCTCTCAATGCTGCCAATCCGGAGTAGGTATTCTGCGTATACTAAATGCCACTGCAACTTAGCTTCGGTGGATAACATGCTGCCTGACAGCAAATTCTGAGCCTTGGCCAGTGATAGGCCTGCTTTCCCAGTGTATCCAAGTTCAAGAAACTGGTGACCGAGTTTTGAAAGACCTAGGACTAGTTGTGTGGGGTCATCACACTTCTGAAGTTCTAAGATCTTGGTGATTAGTGTCAAGACAAGGACGCGGAGGTATTCTTCTCCTTTTGCTGCAAGATAATCGGAAATTGTCTCAAGTTGCAGAAGCCAGCTTCTAACATCATCAACTCGATTCGACAGCGAGGACCAAGACTCAGCGGCATCAACAATTGATTGCCAGACAACAAGAGAATCTTTCAACTTTTCGATGGATGGTGAACCTTCCCCGAACGCGAGGTGGACTCTCAACGTTGCTCGGAGGTGATCATGGTATTTTGTCAGTCCAGCGTCCCTACTCATGTCTTGATCAAGTGATGTTTCGCATTGAGCGGCTAGAGAGAGGTATTCGGAAAGTTGCATATCCGAACATTCTGCAGCAATTTGCAAAAGTAGTATTGCTATGCGTTGGCGTCGAAGAGGAAACTCTGAGAGAGTATATAATTCCATTAATCGCTTGCCCAATATTTGAACTGAGCCAGACAAGGTGCTGTCCCAATTTCGTTGCTTCGATGCTAAAATACTAAATAACGATAGCTGCCACTCGAGAAGCAGACCCCGCTCCTCAATTTCAATTTCTTCTTTGTCGATGAAGGCTAGACTTCTGCCCCCTTCTACGCCGTACTTTATGTAGGATTGATGCAGAGTTTTCAAAACTCTAGCGAAAGGAATGACGGATTCATCACATTCGGCGTACTGTAGTGAGGAGGTTGAAGTTATGCCAGTGGCCATCTTGAGCGCTCCGGATTCTAGATGAGCATCAACTGCTTGCAGAAGAGCTTCCCGAGCACCCCCGACCCGACCAGCAGCATGATAAGCTTCTCCGAGTTTCTCTAGCTTCATCGGTAGTAAGCCAGACTGCCTCTCTAGTTGAGACCTTCGGAGAAGGATCTCAGCAGACCGTTTCATCGTCTTGAGCCAATCTTCAGATTTTTCTTCATTTTTCCTTGAGTGCAAGTAGTACATCCAATATAGATTTGAAATTTTGACGAGTGGAAATTGCAAATCTCGGTTGAACTTCACAGTAGCCGCTTCATCAGCATCAGGGCCTCCTTGAAGTTCTAACAGAATTGAGTAGCAGTCTTGAAGGATCGCATCCAACTCTTCCCATCTCATGGTGCTTGAGGTTATGGATTGTTTACAGCACAGAACCACAGAATCGACCATGCTTTTGATAATTTTCATCGCCATGGCGATACGTTCGCCATGACGAATGAACACCTTGGCATCAGTACTATCAGAAGACTCTGTACAGACATATCGAGCAACGAAGTGTGTTGTAGCCGAGATGATCGAGAATGCCAGGCTTTGTAGAGTGTCAAATGATGAATAAGCGTCAGTCTGGGTTGACTTGAGGTTTCCAGTGAATATTTTGGCGGCTACTCGACGAAATCCAACAAGTTCTGTAAATAAAGAATCCAGATCAGACGAATCACCGGCTAAGCTTCCACGCAGAGCCCCCAAAGCATTTTCAACGATCTGTTCAACATCACATTTTCGTGCTTGGGATAAGTGAGCCTCCAGAGAGAGAGCAGCAATGCGTATTTGTCCTGCTGCCGCTTTCGCTCCACCCCCTCCAGAATTGGTCGACCCCGAAGACTCAGTCCAGCGGAGCGCTTCGTCGGTAAGAGAAGCGGCTTGTGCAAGTGAGCTTAGCGTGCGGTATATGCTTGTATAAGACAGGGATTGCTGGGTGTGTGGAGATGCTTTAAGTTTTAAGGGAGTTTGTGAAGAGAGTTCCAGATCCCGGAAAATGTCTGTTGCTAGCTTATATTTTCTTGGGGCTGGTAGCTTTGATCTTCTTGCAAATGCAGAAAGACATTTGGCGAATGGTTCGAAAAGTTCCTTTCCAACATTGCCTTGGTGTCCAGCTAGTTTCCACCATCGTTGGCGCACCTGAAAGGCTAGATTTTGTAGTCGGAAAATAGCTTCGGGAGATGGTTGGATCTTGTCATTGCATGCTAAAGCATCTTCGGAGCTGGAGATACTTGGACATAAGGAGAGAATGATCTGAGCAAACGTGTCGAGCTGTCGAGCTGCTTTGGCTTCCATTCGGGGAGTCTTCGCATATTCTGAGATTAGATTTGCCGGAGATGACTTCTCGGAGAGGTCAAGGTACTCCAGTACTGTTTCTATAACGTTGGGGCGTTTTGAAGCACCAATTACGCGCAACGTATACATCTGGTGGCTGATAATCAAAGGAAGTGCTGGACTTTTCAAGTCTAGCTCGTCGAAATATAGCAGAGAAGGAAGTGTTTCTTTCTCGGACTGAGAATCCACCTTTTTGCTACCAGCATTGTTTTTCGAATGGCCTTTATCTTTCTCTTCCTTCTCTTTTCCCATAAATATCCCAAGCCGTTTCTTTAGTATCCGGAGCTCCTTGAGAGCTGCGCTTTCTAGCCCATGTGCGATGAGCTTCCCAACTAAAGCCAGCATCCCATTCTCCAATTGTAATGTAGGTATATCCTTTCCTGATAATCTTGATGCCTCGGGGGTCCGTAGATATGCAAAGGCTACCCGTGTACATTCTCCCGTTGCAACGATGCCGGGCTGAGGTCTTGGCTTGGGGGATGCTGGATATGATGAAGAACGGCGCGATAACCGTTTCTTGGACGCGTTCGAACATTGTTCTTGGAGAGACCGTTGGGACCAGGAAGAGCTCCCCGAGAGTGCTGTACATGATTTGCTAGGTGAAGATGTAGCCTGGGTATGATCTGCGGTTGAAGCTTTCGTCGAGGATATTTGACGATGGGCCCTTGGCTGTGGTTTAAGGGAGTCGCTCAGGGACTTAAGAGTGGCATTGACAACATCTGTAGCTAATATAAACTTCTCTTTGGACGATAAAGGTACGCTGCTCTCTTCAAAGACTTCAACGGCTACGGCTACAGCGACCTTGGTCTTTGGCGTCGTCCTCGGAGGTGCCTGCGTCTGCGAACTTGCGGTGACCGTGACAGATTTGGCACTTTTGAGCTTTAAGTTCTCCCTCAGAGGTAATGGTTTTTTGGTAGCTGTGAGAATCTCTTGTAAAGCAACAGCAGTTGCCGAAGAACAGGTGGAGGGTGATGCGACGGCAGCTCTGATATTGTTGGCTTGTGTACGCGCCAACGGATTCGCTGCTTCCATGTCTTGAGCAGAAAATAGGACAATATGTGAGAGCTGCAGTTGTTCTCAGAACTGTACAAGATTATACATTAGTTAAGAAGGTGAAAAAACAATGGCATTCTTAAGATCGAAGTGGTGAAACTACTGGGTCAGTTGCAGGCTTGTTTGTGGATATTTTGCCGAATTGGAACAAGCGCCTTGGCACCAAAATCCTCACATGCGACTCTCCGTCGTCGGGAACATCGGTCGTCCGAGGAAAACTCATAATCCAGGCTTCATAATTAGATTTTCTATTATCCTATGTCTGCAGCTTTCCAACTACAGGAATTGCAAGAGAATGTTCAGACGCAATATGAGGTTTATAATATATTCCTATACGCCGGAAATGAGCGAGTAATATGGACATAAGAATTCATTCAACAACCTAGTTATACGCCTCATCCTATGCACAGATCCAATTCAACACCATTTCCATAACTGTGAGAAACACTAACGCTCATTCCGGAAACGACTGATACTGATGCTCTCTCAGCGGTAGATCGCCTTCTAGTGAATTGAATGCCCTTGTCCTGGGTGTCATCGGGCTTTTCAACCCCCCAGCTGTTCCAGGAGTCCTTGGGAGCTGCTGGAGTTCCCACATATGCTGCCACTGCTGCTCGGCCGTCATGTCTGAGGCAGGGGACCACTTCTCTTTCTCGGCCTTTTTCTCCGCTTGGCGGGCTTTATAGGCTTCTTTCTGCTCTTTTGAGGGGAAAAGAGACCAAATTGATACCGCCGCATGAATTACAAAGAGGGTCCTTTATATAAAGCTTAGTATAAGAGTCTTTGTAAGTCTAATATGCTAATTACTTACAGCATGACAACGCTCACAGCGAAGGCCGACTTTGCTTGCTCGCAATAACCCTCAATCTGTTTTGTCGAAGAGATGCTGCAGCTCTTCGCGATATACCACGGAGCACCATTGTTGACTCGTTTCGGATCGATCGTGTCCGGGGCAGTCTGCACGTGTACGCTGACAGCCCACAGAGCGACGAGAAGGAGGTGGGTAAAGAGGGATATGATCGGGTAGAAAACATGCACAATAAACATTGTGAACTTGGTGAGATAGATGAACATGCTCAGGACACCGATAACGAGGTTGTACTGGGTATTGCTGAAGAGGGTTAGTATCAAGTCGCAACACTTCTATTAGCGACGAGAAGTATTTACAATGAGCTCCAGACAACGGGAGTATGGACTGGTCGGTAGTTCGCATAAGCGTACAGAATGGTACTTGGGTCACTGTTGAAGCCATGATTTCCGCCTTCTTGCCATAATTTTGTCCTATACAGGTCTGGGGATGCGATGCCGAAAAGCGCAAGATTGGCGACCGTGAAGGGAAATTCGAGAACAAGAAGGATCCAGATCAGCTTGGAAAGCCGCCAATGCTTGGGGATGAACATCGTGACGTTAGCCGAGACTGCCGATGTGTTGCGGGATTTCGTTTCGGTGAAGGTCGTCTGGAGTAATCGCTATCGCAAAACCGGCTCGAAACTCGCCAGGATAGGGCACTATGCGATCGCGATGCCTTAGTTAGTCTTCCTGAGGATGAGCGAGCGGCGTGGTTGAGCTGTGCCGGACAGCAGGGCGATAGAGAGCTGTCGCAAGAGAGCGAAAATGCAGCTTGGTGGAGAGGAGTGAGAAAGCGGCCGTTAAGTGGCCTTCATATCTGCGCATGTCAGCCGAGCCATCGTCAAGGCATGGGGAGGCAGAGCGGTTCAGGACAAGCTGTGAGTCGCAGAGTGGTGGGAAACAGCCGCCAGTCAGTGAGCTGCTGCCGAGGCCGTGCAGCGGAGATGTGATGGTGGCGCCCAATGGAAGCCCAAAGCACAGAGCGACATGCGGGACCTAAACTGTAAGAACGTGATGAGGCCAAGTGGGGGCCCCCTGCAATGGCAATCAAAGAGGGGCCAAGCTGCATCCTGTCCGAAAACGTTCCCCGCAGACGGTGCCAATATATCTTTTACCGTGGATTGGATGGACAATGTGCTTGCGTATTGAATCACTATCGCCTTGCGCATAACAAAGGATGTAGGGCGCTGAATATCAGAGATCCCCATGGCTCTCTTGTATTACGAATAGCTCGTTGCACAACGTGAAGGATGTTCTGGTGTGTATGAGTCCACCATCAGAGAGCCTTGACAAAACCGGCGTAGAGGCAGCCCATCCATATCACCTGGATGAAGCCGCGCGCTCAATAGTATCTTGTGGCGACCTTCGTTTCACCCATGCTCCTGAATATGGTTGGCATCAACGTCCCAATAAGCTTGCACTAGTCGCCCAGGTAGTTACGTTGTGCTCAATGCTTGGTAAGTGCGTTGGTGTGGTGTGTGAGTATGGCACTGAGTGATTTCAAAGTGCATTGATTAATTAGGTATTTGAAATTGGGTCCTATTGAGCTGTTAAGACTACACATATCTGATTTCTTCCAATCATTTCTTACAGACTCAACTATCTTTCTCCACAACGTTCGCTTTTGTCAAATGGTAAGGTAGCAAGCAAGCCCCGCTTAAGTGTAAAGGTGCACCTCAGAATAAGCTGGCCCGGCCCTTCCAGCAACTTCTCATTCGTCTCCTTCAGCACGAGACCCATAAACGCGCCTAAAATATTTTGAATGCACGAAATCCTCTGGGTAACCTCCGCCGCTACCAGCGGGACGTCGGAATATGTAAAGAGCTACTCAAATCGAGCTCTCGTTTCCATCCCTTGAAGTGACCCCAAGCATCAGCCCAGGAGGTATCGGTCGAACGGTTATGATCTTCGCGTCCAAAGAGAATGACAAGCTTATAAATATCCTGATCAATGAGAAATAATGACCCGTCCATCTCGGCGCCGCCTGAGAGTCGGCTATCTTTCTCAACAGCGGCAATTGCGGTCGCGCCTCCTAGCGAGTGCCCGTACATTGCTGCTTTGCTGACATCAAAATGCACATCGGGCCAGGTACAAGTTATTTTACCACAGAAGGTTGCCCTAGTTGGGTGAGGACGAAACTTGCATCACTCACACGGGTTAAGACTACTTTTTTGAGAGATGGTATATCCAAAGTAATATTGGCGTTAAAAACCAAAGTTCCATCAGGAAATTCTACGACATCTGCATCGTAAGGGTGATCAATGGTAATAACAGCATATCCAGAGCTTGCCAAGGATTGTGCAAGTGCGCCGTAGTAAAGGCGAGGTGTCCCTGCGCCTGGCGAAAACAAAATTACCGGAAATGCTCGGGGGTCTTGAGTTCGACCGTAATCTACATCGCGACAGGCTTGCAGCTTGAAGGCTTCGAATGTCCCATTCGGTATGGTACCGGTGAAGTGCGAATCCTCAATGGCGGCCGTTGCTGGGGGGGTGCAGTTGACAGCACTGGTCTTCCGTCAGCTCTCTTTCCTTAAAGGGTAAAACAGAGATATCATTACAGCATGGTTCGTATGAGTTGGAGCATAGGGATCAATCCGTAACGTATCAGCCAATTTCATAGGATTCAAAGATACTGAAAACGAGCCATTCGGTTTTGGGGTCAAGATACTGGCATGTTTAAGTGCACAGCTGAAGATGGATAGAAATAGAAGAAGAACAATTGGACCGGCCTTTGTCGAGCGAATAATTGGGCCACGGCAGAATCATTCAAGACTGTGAAGATGAATTGCAACGAATGTAAGAGAATTCCCTTGCGATCTTTTTAAAAGGAGCATTATGAAGCCAGAGACCACCGCCCGTTCGTCGCTTAGCAATCCTTTCGAAGAGGTCAAACCTCATGATGAGAACCTGGCAAGGCAGAATTTCAAACACAAGCTTTGAACCATGACTAGCAATGTCGTGCTGCGTATGCTTGCGTATCTTATTATGCTGCGCCTCGTTCACTAACTTATCAGACGTTACGAGTAAGCCGAGATGCTCTGAAAGGTTGAAGCTGCGACCCACGAGTAATTTCCTGATATCTAGATTGGTCGATGGTACGGTAAAATCTGCGAGATGAGTTATTTCGCGGTGGATGGCTATGCCTGATAATAATCTCCCCGGTCTTACTCGGTTACCTAGTACTAAGTTGGTATCGGATGGCGATGGCGATATTTAATAGGAGACAGCGATTAGCCATAAAGAGAAGTAGGGGTATGTTCAGACTTTACCAAGCTGAAGCTATTTTTTAGAAGTACAGGCTGGCAATGAGGTGGTGCCGGAAACTGGATGAGAACTTTTGGGGCTGTGTTAAGCCCGAATCCCCTTTTAGGCTAGTTTTACAGAGCATGCGTACGNTATAATAATCATGAGATTGTGGCAAATCAACACTTCGTAGCGTAGAATAATCGTAGAACAGAGTTGCCGACATTAGTTTTCACCTTCGGCTTCGCTTTAGGATTATTAGAGCCTGGGATTTGACCATACGTGATCAAGACAAGCTTAGAGTGCATTTGACCATGCCAGAAGCTGCATTGGGTTAAGGGGTTGAAATATCTTTTCTGTGTATTGGTGGAACAATAGTGACATGTATGTACTACCATATGGTAAAACAAAGCAGCATACTTACCACCACTTCTCGCAGAGCACTCTCTCTGGATCTACAGAATCTTGTTTTCTGATATGCTCCACAATGTAATCAGTCATTTCAGGCGGTCCACATACATAGTATAGCGATGACTCTCTTGCTTGTTTATCGAAGCCAACTGCGCTCTGCAAATCGTCATCCTTTATGCGGCGGAAGTATGTGTAAGACGTCGCATTCTCAACTTCGAGATCCTCTTTTTCATCAACGGAGTTTTTGCTGACGTTTAAAGATATTGGGTGCCTAGCATACCCCCCTGTGAGATAGAGTTCTAAACGCCCTCTTTCTTCTTCGTCTTGTCGATAATTTTTTAAACCAAAAGACTGGAAAATACTTGATAGTCGGGAAAGGAACAAGATTTCAGTAATTTTAGGCTGATATCGAGGAATCCTGGTAGCATATAAGAATCGAACATGGTCGAGCGGCACATTGGTTTGATGAATATGCGAGAGGATGGAAATTAAAGGGCTGGAGGGGCATGTTCATTAGTGTACAATACTACCTCCAGATTGATTGACTGTCCGAGAATGGATCGGAGGGAGGAAATCTGGGTAAGAGGAAGCCGCTTAAATCTCACTTAATGCCTACGCCTCCAGCAATAAAAATAACTCGGTGGATTTCATCGAGGTTCACTCCCGGTGGAGGCCACACAAAACTTCCCCCAATTCGAACTTGGAACTCTTTCCCCAGAATTTCTTCGGATGGCCGCCAAAGCCATGCAGCCGGGGGGTTGGACGGCGACTCCTGAACGGCAAGTTCTAGAAACGGCGAATGGAGTTGATTAGGTTCGGGTTCAGACGATTGAGGAAGAGCATCTCTTGGCGTAGAAGTTATCGTGAATCCGCCAGCTTTTGTTAGGCCTGGAACATGAACGTCAAGCCATTGCCCTGGAAGGAACTTCACTGGACCGTTCAGCAGCTGGTATATTTCGACAGACAAAACACTCATCCCCAACGGACTGGTAAAAGATACTCACAGGAATACCACTTCGCTGGTCCTTGATTGCCAATCGAAATAGTCGGATCTTCTCGTTTACGGATTCAATGCTATTTAAGATAACGGGATAAAGATCTTTGTCACGCGGTTCAGTCGCGGTTCGTTCTTCATGGCTTAGACTTGACCGAATGGCAGATCGGGCTTGGACCATGGTGGGCAAGAATGGAGCTCTCAGGTTACTGTAAAAAGACTTAAAGAGATGACGGCAACCTTTCGGACAATGCATCAACATCACATCTCCATAAAAATATACGAAGGAGTTACTACTGATGACGGTGGATTGGAACCTCGCAACTTTGTCCCTATTTGTGGAGCAGAAAGCTTATTTTATGGCGTGGGAGCTCTGACCACGCTATATTTTCATCTCTCCGCTAGAACCTTCGGCTGTGGCTCTGTTACCATCCGCATACATATTACTGCATACTACCCGCCCTCAGAGTCTTTTATTAGTACTCTTGGGACGTCTATTTGCGCCTTGAATATTACTATTATATCCCCCATTATATCTCCCATTATTCCTCATTATGGCTACCGAAGAAGGTTGGCATACAGTTGAGGATGGGATGAAGCTGTACACAAAAACATGGAAAGTTAGTCGCCCCACCAGAATACCGTTAGCTAGCTCCCATTCTTACTTTGGATATCTGGGTCGAAGACAGAAGGTCCAGCTAAAGCTAGGCTTGTATTCGTCCATGGCTTCAGCGATCACTGTGAGTTACAGTCCTAACATGTGAAAAAAACAATGTAGTAACTCCCCCAGGTAACGCATATGGAATTCTATTTCCTACGCTAGCCTCCCAGGGCATCGAAGTGATGTCTTTTGACCAGAGGTGTGTTCAATCTCGTCATATTTGCGGTGTATAGCTTACAAGAATATTTGTTGCAGGGGATGGGGTCGCTCCGTTCATAAACCCTCCGAAAAAGGCCTTACTGGCCCTACTACGCGCGTACTCGCAGACATCACCTCTTTCCTCAGCACCGCTATTCCTTGTTCGGTCCCTCTCTTCCTCATGGGCCACTCCATGGGCGGCGCAGAAGTTCTCTGTTACGCCGCCCAAGGCCCTGCCGATACCCGCAAGCACATTCGCGGATACCTCCTGGAATCTCCCTTTGTAGATTTCAATCCAGCAAGCCGTCCATCTCATTTTACCGTCGTGATGGGCCGAATAGCTGGAAAGTTGTTGCCGCACATACAGATGGTCCAGATGATTGACGCCAAATTCCTTTCCAGGGATCCTGAGGTCCAGAAAGAGTTCATTGAGGACAAGCTGTGCCATGATACGGGAACTCTGGAAGGCCTCTCTGGGATGCTAGATCGTGCAGCTGGACTGTCGAGCGGTCAGATCAAGGTTGGTAATTCCGCAGGCGAGGGCGGCGTTACCAAGATTTGGATATCGCATGGAACGGCAGACCAAGTCTGCAGTTTTGATGCCAGCAAGAAACTTGCAAATCAATTGACAGCCGAAGATAAAGAGTTCAAGTCGTACGACGGTTGGTACCATAAGCGTAAGTAAAAAACGTATCCACGCTTTTTCGGTCATTTTGTTTACATTACTTAGTACATGCGGAACCGAAGCCGGATAACGAGACGTATGCCAGCGATGTCGCTAGTTGGATATTGGCTCGTTCATCAGAGCCAGTGAAAAGTGATGGCGGAGCTAAGCCAAAACTCTAAGATAACGTCAAAATTACTGCTAATACGCATTTGACAATGTTTTCATAGATACGGCGTTTGGATATACTAGAAGACGAAAAAATTGTCAGGGGCTCCTGTGTGGAAGTGATATCCTTTTTATCGTAGCAGTATGGTCTGGTTTGGTCCTGCAGAAGCGCACAATGGAGTTGCTCAGTTCATGAACCAGCTATATATAATGACCCGACATCTATTCATAAGCCAATCAAAGAGCATTTTTACAATTATTAAATTGTATCTCGGCCTGAATGCCTTTCATGAATAGCCTATTACATTCTTGAACCTGCAACGATGCTGAATTGAATTCATGCCTCACCATTTTTGTTGTAATTATAGTCCCTCCGCATCCGCCCGACCGTTGTTACTGTCAGAGCACGTTACCTTGCGTAGCAATGGGCGGATCTCATATTGTAAACGTAGGTTTCTCCGAGAACTCCATGTTATGATTCTACAATAAGGAATACACTAGGATTGCACTGGTGGCTTGGGATTGCGGAATTACGAAATTCTACAAAGGCAAGGCTGGCGAAGCTCTTCATCAAAGATTACGATAGAGCTGCCGAATTTAAACTGAATAGTTTTGCTAAAGCCCGGGCGAAGCGGAAGAAATCAAACTGGACGGAATAACCGAAGACATCCGCCATACACGGGGTTGATGTTGTAGGTATCACGTAACGTAATCAGGCTTCTGATTGGGCAGAAAATGCAGGTTCTCGCGATGGTAAGTGGAGAGAGAACTGGCTGGGTTGGATGACTTGCTTTCTGCTCGGCTGCTGTTCCGCGCAAATCCCGTAAGAGGCTCGAGGCTTGAGATATTAGGGTTCGAGGCCGCAAAGATCGCGTCGAAGGTTCTTCCACTGCGGTTTGCGCTCGCCGCCCTCTCTTCATGTCACTGCGCAACAGCAATGGCGCGCACCTCTTTGGCCAGTTCGGACGCGTGTGTCCCCGTCTGGGTTACGGGCCACGTTCACGTTCACACTCAGCATCATCTCCTGGACCTTTCCCCTCAGCCCTCCACCGGCACCAGCGTCGTGTGCTTCGAACCAGCACAAAAGCTTCGCCACTCCCGCTGCACTCGACGAACTCACTCCTCAATTGGTCATCCACGGCTCATCGCATGCGACACATTTCCCCTTCCGCCATGACCGCCAAAACGCAAACGCGCGGACATGCCGGCCATCACCATCATGCTCACGACAATACCTACTTGGTATCTACAAACAAGAAAGACGCTGGCGTCCGCATAACGAGGATCGGACTCTATGTCAACCTTGGAATGGCTATCGGGAAAGGGATTGGAGGCTATGTCTTCAACAGCCAAGGTGATTAACCTGTAAACTATATTGAATGTGCTCAGGGCAAAGCTAAAAATCAACCAGCACTCTCCGCAGATGCCATCCACAGCCTCACAGATCTCGTCAGCGATGTTATGACCTTAGCCACTGTCTCCTGGTCTCTGAAACCACCTTCAGAGCGCTTCCCAAGCGGATACGGCAAGGTGGAGAGTCTAGGATCATTGGGGGTCAGCGGGTTGCTACTCGGAGGAGGCTTCATAATGGGCTGGGCTGCAATTATTGCGCTCTGTCAGCAGTTTTTTCCGGAATTTGCAGAAACCGCGGCTCATCTAGGTTTGATTGGCCATAGTCATCATGGGCATAGCCATAGTCATGCAGATCTGGGTCCAAACATAAACGCCGCATGGCTGGCGGGTGGGTCAATTTTGATCAAGGAGTGGCTATACCGTGCAAGTAAGGTCGCCCGGTTCGAATACCTGCTTCCGATGCTAATACGATTACTTTGCAGCACTCAAAGTCGCCAAAGAGCGCAAATCCTCCGTCCTCGCTTCCAACGCATATCACCACCGGGTCGACTCTCTGACGGCATTCGTAGCCCTTCTCATGATTGCTGGATCGAATGTTCTTAATAACGCTTCCTGGTTGGACCCTATTGGCGGTCTAGTAATCTCGCTAATGGTGATACAAGCTGGTTGGGGAAATACAAAGTCGGCTCTCTTCGAGCTTGCCGATGTTGGTGTCGATGAAGAGATGAAAGACAGTGTTCGTCGTGCAGCAACTAAAGCATTAGAGGGCCTGAAAACTGGCTCTCCAGCAGACACTGTTGAACTGCGGTCGGTCCAAGGCGTCAAATCCGGCCAAAACTATCTGATGGACCTAGAAATTGCAGTTCCGGCAAATTGGACTGTCGAGCAGACCCATGGAGTAGAAGAACTTGTGCGGGAGAGGTTAGGCGCAAAAGTTCGATGGGTCAAGAAAGTCCGAGTTCGATTTGTGTCCAACGATTCGGCTCAGCATAATCTTTTGGATGAGTTTATCGGACCAGATGTCAGTCCGAGATCGAGTCCTGAGCCGGAAGAGGAGGAGCACTCGCATTCCCACAACCATGACCACGACCACAAACACAAACCCGTAAATGGCAATGCCAACAAAAGGAAGTGAGCCTGTATTATACATGACGTGGCGTCGGGAAATAGCACCACCAGGCGCAATTGAGTTCGAATGTCGGATGTAGATTTAATTGAATTCTATCGTTAGGCGTATCCCGTTTATCTCTTTGGATGGCCGGCGCAGGGCCGATAGCGAGCCCTTGATTTGGGGACTAGGGAATTCAGTGGGGATTAGGAAATTCAGTGGTGTCTCATCATCTCCTGCCGCGTGTATAGCAAGGACGAAGAGGAGTTAGGTGCTGGAAGTAGTAGTTGGAAATATTCTGAAGTTCAAGAACATAGCCAATCCCAACCGACCCAAGATGACACTAAAGTTAGCCAACTTTACATGCTAGTAAATTTACTACTACTTAATAAATATTTATAAAATTGGATATTTAAAATATTTTAGTTAATACACAAGTTTTTAATAATGAAAACTTATTTATTTAACTTTTAATTATTATTTTATTTTATTTTTAAATAGTAAAGTATAACTTTAATAAAAATTCTATTAGCAGTAAAAGTATATAATTATAATTATTTATAATTTTACACCTATATGTTAAGTAGTACGGAGGCAGCGGCCAAAAGTTCCTGGCCCCCCCCTGTGTGCGCTAGCCTTTAGTGGCTTAATGTGGCGTAAGAGATGCTTGGCGCGCACCGCGGGGTCGTGGCGTACACAGCTCTCCTCTTAATACTATACTCTATAAACTTTTAAAATCCATCAAATCCTTATTATATCTTACTGTTTATAATAGGTAACTTATATAAGAGCTTAGGCCCTTTACTATAAAGATTTACGGTAGTATAAATATTAATATTTAAGCCGCTATTAGAACAGCGTCTCCGGCATTAAATTACACTAGCAGTAGCAGCTAAGAGCGCTGCTGGCGCTGCCCTTACTACTATCTTCGCGATACAAGAAGCTTATAAAATATCTTAAGAACTACCCCAAGAGCCTCTAGAGCCACCCCCCAAATCACCTCCCAAACTACCATAAGCTCTACCTCCAGAGCCACGACAAAACCCACGACGGCGCCTACCAATTAAGCTACGTAATATAATGTTTATTAAGCCCAAGCAAGAGCCATAACGGCAGCAGGAGCCACAGCAGCAGCAGGCTAAGTCATTAAAAGGAAAGTGTCGAACGTTGAGGTCACTGTCAGGTACCACCTTATGACTCACACCCTGTTTCTATTACCTATTACCGACTGAGTGGGCAATATCGACCTGGTGGCGATTGAGTAATAGTTCCAAATCGTCGTCAGTGTCGTCGTCAGTGTCGTCGTCAATCTTTTGCCCTACCTCATGTATATAGAGAGCTTCTAGAGCCAGCTTCAATCGACAGAGTTCTTATGAGTGACTTGTCCGTCCGACAGAAAGAAGCCACGGTAAGGTGGTGGGCGAGGTGCTAGACGAGGTACTGGACGAGGTACTAGACGAGGTGCTGGACGAGGTGCTGGACGAGGTGCTGGACAAGGTGGTAGGCGAGGTAGTAGGCAGAAGCAGTAATTCTATATATCACCACCACACCAGGTGGCTATTATAATGTCATATATCTACACTCTCGTCGTAAAGAGCCAAAATCCATCTTCTATACCAGCTTCCTTCCTAATTCGGAACGCTAAGAAAGTAGTTTTGTGGCTTATTGGTGGCGCATTTGTGGCGCAAGGGGGCCAGGAACTTTTGCCCGCTGCCTCCGTAGTGGAGTTATTAATATATAAAGTTAGCTGATTTTTATGTAATTTTGGCTCACTAAGATATCACTTCCGCTGTCGCTAGCCAGCGCTAACGTGGAGGGACCGCGAAAAGGAACCCCACATACCCAAGGACGACCTGAACGCTGCAATTATCGCCACCGCAACCATGGGAAACGCTAACTCTGCCATATTAGATAATATTGCGTCAGGGTCAAACTGTATGTGTCTTCATGCTCGAACCTGCGCTCGTCGCGTGCTCCGAGTTATTGAATATTTAAGCCCTGACAGGTTACAGTTGATCGAGATGAAGTGGACAGGCTGCGCAAGCGGTTCATGAAGCTAGATAAGGTATGTTCATTTCTTCTAAGGTGTCTTATGGTCTATTTTAAGCGATATAGTTATCTAACCTTAAATATTTTCCGCGTAGGATAATTCTGGTACAATCGAGCGCGATGAGTTCCTTGCTTTGCCTCAAGTTTCATCCAACCCCCTCGCAACCCGTATGATTGCCATATTCGATGAGGATGGCGGCGGCGACGTTGATTTCCAAGAATTTGTGTCTGGCCTTAGCGCGTTCAGCTCGAAGGGCAATAAAGAGGAGAAGCTGCGGTTTGCCTTTAAAGTCTACGATATTGATCGCGATGGCTATATCAGCAACGGAGAATTATTTATTGTGCTCAAGATGATGGTTGGAAGTAATTTAAAGGATCAACAGTTGCAACAAGTATGTCCGGGATAACAAGAGAACGTCGGTAAGCTGAGCGCATTATGCTGATAACAAATTATATCTGCAGATAGTGGATAAGACAATCATGGAAGCAGACCTCGACCGTGACGGAAAGATTAGTTTTGAGGAGTTTACGAAAATGGTTGAGAATACGGATGTGTCAATGAGCATGACCCTAGGTAAGGGTTACTATGAACCGTAAATTAAGTCCGCTAACATACATGCAGATCAGTTTTAATTGTTCACCCTCATTATATCCCGTTTTGGCTTGGCAGCATAGAGTTTATGGTTAGGGTTGGGAATTCCTTATTGCTTATTTCCTTAAAACACATCAGCTATTACTAAGTGACTCTGTCTATCCCAAATTTACGCAACTGTGCACCTTGTGACACTATGAATAGCTTAGAAAGTCGTAGGCGTTGGTAATGGTGTACAGTAATGACCCGTGATACTAGCTTGGTCAGATAGACTCGTGCACATAATTATTGTGTTTGTTTTGGTTCTCGGGTGTCTCTAAAGGAAAAGACCGCTTATTAAAGACTACTGAAAATAAATTACTTGCGGCTCTAGGTTCCTTAAAACAACGGCTAATGACAAGACAAATAGTATACAAATGCATCAATGCGGTCGAGTAGAGTCTGATTAAGGCTGGATCTTGGGAAGCTATCTCCGCATGCTCGGAGTTCACCACAATTAATAGGAGTCAAATTTCAAGCACTTTTCTTACGGTCACGAGTTTTCCCCTACGCTATTTCGGAATTATCACCCAAAATTTAGTCTTTGCGTGTGGCCAAGCAGCCAGGCTGCTGAAAAGTTTTCAGTTCATACTTTAGTTCTTGCCTCTAATTATTAATTTGCTTTCCGTAAAAATGCCTTCCTTTGCCGTCTTTACACTTCACCAGCTTGGAAAGACCTTGTAAGATTTCGGCAAATAAAATAGGGTACTGCTTTCTATTCGAATCCGTTACTATTATATACAATAAAACCCAACTCTAAGACTACTATAAGTAATGAGAATTCTCCTAAACGAAAGGAGTTATTAACCTTGGAGCCAGGTGTTTCTAGTTAGTAATATAACTAGTTTAGAGCTTTAAGTAGCTTATATCTAGTTGGTTTTGGAAGCTTTTAATTAACTAAGTAACTAGCTAAACTAGTACGTCAGGATAACGGGGAGTGGCGTAGGAAATTTAGTTCTGCTAAGAGTTTTTTTGGGGCCAAGGGCTAGCTTTCCGCCATATCCGCCAAAGCCTAAGGGCGTGTTCGGTTGCAGCTCCAGATTAAATCTGGAGGCTTCAGAACCGAGTCGACCCGGAGCCTCAATCTGATCTGGAGGTGTCTGTTCGGTCAATCTGGCGACTTTCTGATCTGGAGCTCCTTCAGATCGGCAACCGCGTCAAATTCGCACGCTTTACCGTATATAGTAGTTGAACTTGAGCTCTTGGCGTCAGATCAATCTGGAGCTTTTTTCTCCAGATCAATCGTCAAGTTAAATCTGGAGCTCTGCTCGTGCCACCATGCCCCCACCGCCACCACCCTTACCTACTGACGCAACACCATTCCTTACGGATAAATTCCCCATGACAGTTGACCAATGTCGTGCACCCGTCTCCCAAAACAGGCGATTTTCATGTCGGCAGACGCAGGGACAACCGGATAAACAGCTCGCACTCGTTCCCAAACGTCATTTTCCGCGGTCCCAGATCAGACCCCACTTGCTTTCGTTATGTTTTTTTTTACCTTACACCAGACCAGTTTCAATTCCTACTTCTATGTCACCCTCCCCCTCTCCTATCTCTCGCAACACTATCCATTCATCACTTTTTGATCATGGCTGACCTCTACCTGGGATTTGATCTGAGCACGCAGCAATTGAAAGGTACAGACCATCCCCGCTTCAAGCTACCCCGCCATAGCTTCTGCAAGTTGACATTACGCATGCCTCTCCAGGCATTGCAGTAAAACCTGATCTCAAACTCGTCCACGAAGCTAAGGTCGACTTCGACGCGGATCTCTCCAAATATGGCATCGAGAAAGGCGTCCTCACCAATCCCTCCGAGGGCGAAATCTTCGCCCCCGTGGCTATGTGGCTAGAGGCTGTCGGTCTTGTTCTTCAGCGGCTGAATGATGACGGGTTGGACTTTTCCAAGGTCAAGGGTGTTTCGGGTGCGGGCATGCAGCACGGAACGGTATTCTGGAGCAAGGATGCAGAGTCTATACTGGGTAGTTTGGATGCGGACAAGACGCTGTTGGAACAGTTAGAGGGCGGATCGAAAGGAGAGAGAAAAGGGGCTTTCAGTTATCCATTCAGTCCGAATTGGCAGGATGCGAGTACGCAAAAGCAGTGTGATGCCTTTGACGCGAGATTGGGTAGTCCTGAGAAGCTGGCAGAGGTTACAGGGAGTAAAGCTCACCACGTACGTTCCCTATTGGTTTTATGGATACAGAGGCTAACGGGATGTCTATCAGCGCTTCAGTGGTCCCCAAATCCTCCGCTTCCACCAGAAATACCCTGGCGCCTATCGTGAGACCTCCCGTATCTCCCTCGTGTCCTCCTTCCTCGCCTCCCTATTCCTAGGCAAGGTTGCTCCAATCGATATTAGCGACGTTTGCGGAATGAACCTTTGGGACATTAAGAACGCCTGCTGGCATTCAGACCTTGTTTCTCTTGCAGCCGGCTCCGAGGGTGTGGAAGGCCTGAAATCTAAACTTGGCCACGTCTCCAGAGACGGCGGTGCCAGCTTCGGCAACATATCACCCTACTTCATCCACCGCTACGGCTTCTCACCATCCTGCTCCATTATCCCTTTCACAGGCGACAACCCGTCCACGATCCTCTCCCTCCCCCTCCGCGCCTCCGACGCCATCGTCTCCCTCGGCACATCCACTACCTTCCTCATGGCGACTCCGCAATACAAGCCCGACCCCGCCTACCACTTCATGAACCACCCAACAACCTCAGGACTGTACATGTTCATGCTCTGCTACAAGAACGGCGGCCTAGCCCGCGAACGCATCCGCAACGCCATCAACACCGCTGACGCACAACCGCCACACACCTGGACCGCCTTCAACAACACCGCCACGCAAACCCCAGTGCTAGGCCAGCCATCTCCCGACCCGGCCGCCGCGCCCATGCGTCTGGGCCTCTTCTTCCCGCGCCCGGAAATCGTCCCCAACGTTCACTCCGGCACATGGCGCTACCTGTACACGCCGGGCTCGCGCACGCTCGCGCCCGCGCATCCGGCGCCCGACAGCCCGGTCTGGCCCATCCCGCACGCCGACGCCCGCGCGATCCTGGAGTCCCAGCTCCTCTCCCTCCGCCTGCGCGCCCGCAGCCTCGTGGCCGCCCAGCACCCCCGCCCGCCGCAGCCCCGCCGGATCTACCTCGTCGGCGGGGGCGCGGCCAACCCCGCCATCGCGACTCTGTGCGGCGAGGTGCTGGGCGGCGTCGAGGGAGTGTATAGGCTGGATATCGGCGGGAACGCGTGCGCGCTGGGGGCGGCGTATAAGGCCGCGTGGGGTGTTGAGAGGGGGGGCGGGGAGGCGTTCGAGGAGTTTGTGGGGGCAAGGTGGAATGAGGAGGGGTTTGTGAAGAAGGTTGCCGAGGGGTATCGGGAGGGGGTTTGGGAGAGGTATGGGGAGGCGCTGAGGGGGCTTGAGGAGGTGGAGAGGAGGGTGTTGGAGGAGGCGGGGGCGAGGAGGGAGGATCAGTGGGATGGGGTGGAGGGGTGAGGTTTAGAGGGGAGGCTGATAGGGGTGGTGATGTTTTTTGGGGGGGTTGGGAGAGGTGGTGAGGGGTTTGGGTTGCATGATGCAGTTTGGTAGGTAGGTAGGTATAAGTAACCAAAACGAAGGGTATCCGATTGCTCTACTTTTCGCCTGCCCGCCTACCGCAAAACGCCAGCCACTGCATACGACACACGCATCGCGGCCCAAAGCAATGCAAAACCCGATCCCTCATCCCCACATCTAACTCACTACACTCCTTTTGAATCCCCCCAAAAAAGAACTCCACCCTACACAGGCGACGCAGCGGCCTCCCTCCCTTTCCCCATAACCACCTTCTCCGCATCCACATCCTCCAGCTCCGGCGAATCGTGCTGCTCGTGATGGTGCGGCACACGCCTCCCTTCTAACTCCTTGACCTCAACCTCGACCTCCTCCCCAATACTCAAATTGAGCAAGATAGCCAACAGCGCCGTGACGGCAAACCCCGTCTCCATCACCAGCACAACGGCATCACAGAGCCCCGCCAGCGCGCGATTGCCGCCACGGTACGTGAACACGCCGTCGAACCAGGTGGGCACCAGCGTCGCGCCGTAGCCGACGGCCAGCGAGGCCGTCAGGATGAAGCGCGTGCGCCGCGTGAAGGGCACGCGCGAGACGATGGCCATGCCCGACACGGCGACGGCGCAGAAGAGGAAGGTCGTCATCCCGCCTAGCACGGGCGCGGGGATGGCGACGAGGGCCGCGGCGAATTTGGCGAAGACGCCCATGATTATTAGGAACATGCTGTTTTTGCGGTCTCGTGTTAGCGAAAGGGAAGGGGGGAAAGGGGGAGTAATCGGGGCTGGACGGCGGGAGGCGGGCTGAGGGGAGGCAGGTTGAGGGAAGGGAAGGGAAGCGGATGGGAATCTAGTGGGGTCAAGGAGCGGGCTTACCAGCAGCAGTACCCGGCTTTGCGGTTCGCGCACCGTGTTAGGGCGATGACGCCGTTGTTCTGCGCGAAGGTCGACATGGGCGTGATGGTCATGAGGGCGGCGAGCATACCGTTAAGTCCGTCGGCGAGGATGCCGCCCTGGATGCGGGAGTCAAAAACTTCGCCGTCGACTTCGAGTTGGGAGACTGGAGGGGTGATTGTTAGCAGAGTGCTTAGGGTGGCAGGTCTGGAAGGGGAAAAATTGGGGGAAGGGAAGTGGGAATTTGCTTACCATCGCAGGTTGCAGTGATGTCTCCAATTGCCTCGCACGCGCAGATAATGAAAATGGTCATCATTGGGAGTACGAGCGGGCCGTAGACTGTTAGTGGGAAGGTGTGAACCCAGACAAAGGAAACGGCGGGAGCCTAGAAGCCAAATTAGCTGGATGCTTTCAATGTCATGATAGAAGCTTGACTTACAGAATCGATGCCAGAACGATCAAAATAGCCTGTGGCACCGGCAATGATGCATCCAACAAGCAGTCCCATAATCACGGATGCCGATTTCATGATTGGAGAACCAAATCTCTCGCACAGCAGGATCGTGACGAATACGGAGAATCCAAGGCCTGGAAAGAGTCAGTTCAGGAGTTCGCATCCAGCGGAAATATCACATACCGATGTACTGCGCGGAGCCCCAAGGCAGCGCGTGAGGTGCTCCAAGTTGCGGGCAAACAGCAAAAAAGCCCGTAGCAGTCGTAGGATCAGAACAAGGCCCGCTGCCACCAGCCCATCCCTTAAATCCAGTACCGATCAGACTCACGCCAATCAGCATGACGGTGGGACCGGTGACGATGGGAGGGAAGACCTTCCGAAGAGTCTTCGGAGGGAAGAATGACAGGGCGATTTCAACGAGAGAACAGCAGGCTGCTGTACCAAGGAGCGCGCCGTAGGCTTGTGGGCAGGGGAGCTTGGAACCATCCGCAGCGAGTTTGCAGTATCCGTTTGAATACATCTGCGAGAATGCTCCAGAGGCGACGGGGATGATGGCGAAGGAGGTTCCGACAACAGAGATAAGACCAGTGCCAATGTGGTACTACCGTCCCATGCGGTATTAGCCGTGCCATTTAGCAAGATGCGCATAGTCACCCAATTCTTTCCAAACTAGCCGTGCAGATTTGCGGAAAGAGTACTACTCACGGGTGTTTTCCTAATGTGGAACCTCGTGATTTGAATGGCGGACAAGATGCCGCAAACGATAAGCGCTGCAGAAACTAGGTACTGCTGCTCATCGGTTGCGAGATTAACTCCTGCTTCACCGCTGAGAATAATTGCAGGTGTTATGACGCCTGCTAACATGGCCAATGTGTGTTGTAGGCCTAAAAGGAGAGCAAGGAAAACCGGCATGTGGTCGTGCAGTCCGAAAAATGGAGGAGTGACATTTTCCTTGCCCATGAAAGGAAGGTTGGGCATGAACAGATAGCCGTAGTCATAGCTCCCAATGAGCCCCTCTCGAGTCAGGAAAGTCCTCTTCAGAACTTTGATGCAGTGGGCGACATTCTTCTTAGGGTGATAGTCGGGTCCAATGACATCGGGTCCTTCGTCAGCGGCCATGGCGATGGTTGGAGGAACTCAAGGTATGCCTTGGGTAGTGTGAGAACTGTTTGAAGCTGGAAGACTCTAAGCTGATGCCAATGTCGTAAGCAGTCCTTATACATAGCTGCGAGAAGCTCCAAGAGCCCCAGAGCTCCAGAGCTCTCCAAGCAGTTCATCGGTATCGGCCGACTACGGTCTGTGGAGCGCAGGACGCCGGCGAGGCGAGAGAATAAGCCTTGAGGGTTCTAGGCGAGGTTGCTTTTTCTTCACAGCTGGCATCGAAGCTTCTTCTGCAGCTATCATACAACGGGTAGAGGAACCGATTCGCAACACCCTTGGTGGCTTCTCAAAGAGCTGTCTCGAAGCTCACCTCTTTCTAATTCGCGGCATTAAGTCTCCGTCATTTGTAGCGTGGCGATTGTGGCTTGGGCCAGTCCAACCGCCTCCCGCATACACGGAAAGAGCCCGTCAAGCTTATCAACAGCCATTGTCAGCCATCGTGAAAGCATGAAAGCCCGAAAACCCTCATTACTGCGCTCTCGCTTACTCCCCGGACGCCATCGTGGGGACATTTAGAAAAGGCGTTACCCCAGTTGAATGGAAATTCATTGCGCTTATCGTGACCCTTTTTGCCAAAAGAGATTGGTTCCAGAGGGCTTGGCATCGCAGACTTCCTGTGAACGGTCGGAGGTGACCGCCAGCGTCTTGCAGAGACTGATTTTCCACCATTTGGTTGCATCTCGATTCGACCTCACCACGAATGACAGGAAAATAATATAAACGCCGCTATGCCTCAAAAATTATTATCCACAAATTATACGGACTCAACCAAATACATGGGTTGTTGTTACTCGTTGCACCTTGACCCTAGTTGCAACCAAAAATGCTCTATACCCACGCAACCATCATTACCGTCAACACCAATCGGGATGTCTTCACCAATGGCGCCATATTTGTTCGTGGAAATCTTATTGCTGATGTTGGCAGGAGTGAAGAATTAATCCTGAAGTATCCTGAAGAGGAAACCTACAATCTCGAAGGCCATATCGTGATCCCCGGGCTTATTAGTACTCACATGCATACTGCCCAGACTCTGCTACGAGGTTCGTACTTAGCCCGGCATCACAACCTACGCTATACTCATAGCAACCTACTAATTCATATTCAGGCGCTGCCGACGATCTCGAGCTAGTCTCATGGCTATGTGAACGGATTTGGGTGCTACAAGGAAACTTCACTCCAGAAGACGGCTATGCAGCCGCAAGAATCAGCATTGCCGAAATGCTCAAGACCGGAACCACTTGTTTTCTCGAGAGTATGGTGAGTCGAAGCTTATCTGTTATAGAATGACCGTGTACCTTCTCGGAATACAGTAACAGTCACTAACTTGGAATCCAGTTCGCAAACCGGTACGGCTTTGGTGGCCTATGTAAGGCTGTTGAAGAAAGCGGCATTCGCGGCTGCTTAGGAAAAATCGTCATGGATATCGGGACATACGCGAAAGATCCAAAATGGGCCATGCACCCCGGTCTGGTTGAAGACAGAGAGATGTCGCTGCTCGGAGCCATCAAGATGCGGGAAAGGTGGGATAAGAAAGCCAACGATAGGATACGTATATGGTTCGGCGCCAGAACCCCTGGAGGTGTCTCCGAAGGACTCTACAAGGAAATGGCGTCCATCTCGCGCGAGAAGTCCATCCCGATAACGATGCATTGCGCCGAAGTGAAAGCAGATCGGGAGTTCTTCGCCTCACTCAGCCCACCACAGACTCCAATGTCTTTCTGTGATAACGTGGGACTGCTCGGCCCTTCAACTGTTCTGGTCCATATGGTCCACCTTGACGACACTGACATTGCAAAGCTAGCTGAGACGAACACACACGTCGCACATTGTCCGACGTCGAACGCTAAACTCGCATCCGGCATCTGTCGCGTCCCGGAATTGCTCAACGCTGGTGTGAACGTTGGTCTTGGAACGGATGGCGCACCCTGCAACAATGCAAACGACTTGATGCAAGAGATGAAGCTCGCTGCCATCATCCACAAGGCAAAATCGTATGACCCGACGCTGGTGCCTGCTGAAACCGTGCTGGAGATGGCAACTATCAACGGCGCCAAGGCTCTTGGTCTGGAAGATCATATTGGCAGTCTTGAGGTTGGAAAGAAGGCCGATTTTGTCGCCGTTGATATGAGGAGGGTGCATCTACAGCCTTACTTCAGTCCTGTTAGCGCCATCGTTTATTCTGCAACTGGAGCTGATGTCAGGATGGTAGTTGTGGACGGAGAGATAGTGGTTGAAGGTGGAAAACTGAAAACAATGGATGAAGAGGAGGTCTGGAAAGAGGGTGAGAAGAGGGGCCATGAGATCGCCGAGCGAGCTGGACTTGGAGAGAAGGTTAAAGGCAGATGGCCAATAATTGTGTAATTTTGAGGTCATGGTCTTCTGTCAACCTGTGGAACTTTAGATGTCAAACGACTGATCTTTGAAGCTCTAACTGATAACTAAATACGTCGTAGCAGATGACAACTTCCTCATATATATATAGTCTCTTTTTCTTCATAGATTAATCTGCACACAGGGGTGCATATACTATTCTATTAGTTATATAAGTTATAATCACTGTATAATCTAATCAATCGAAATCGAAATCAATCTTTTGATTATAATTGCATGTTTATAATATATAATTACCTAGGGTAGGAATAGAATATAGTGATAAAGCTTTAGTGTTAAGAAAGTTTTTATTAATTTTCCTACTGTATAGTCGGCGCTAACTGGGGGGCGCTGAGCGTGCTGTTTTATATATAAAAAACGTTCGTGCAGGCTTTCTTAAAAAATAGTTACTATATACGCGCCTACGGGTCACTGCGTATATTATCTAGAGTTCACTCTTAATCACCATCCTGTTTACACCTACTTGCCTAACTAGGAAATCGGTGTATAAATAATTAATATAATCAATCGGAATCAAATGCGGCGATTTTATAAGAGTCAAAATCTATAGCCTGATTGCGATTGCGTTGATTATGTGCATCCCTATTGTCGACCTAAATCTGACTTACTTATTACCGTCTTACTACTGCCTCAGTTACTCATTGGCTCGATCACCGACTCGGTCTAAGACCTCTTCCTTATATATATATATGGAGGCCTTAGAGCCACATATAATAGACAGAATTCTTATTCCTAATTGTCTGTTTAACACCTATCTATATATAAGTCCTCATTTCCTAACCTGGATATTTCCGGTCAACACCTTATACAGAAATTAGGGGTTTATAGAGTACAGCCAAAAGGCCTTGCGATTTGTAATACCCTTATAATGCCTAGGACATATTGTTCGTTATATTTATCTCTTAAGTACTTTAGACCCTCGTCCAACACTACATAGTGTGGTAACCGCTAAACGAACGGCCACTTATATAAGCGCCTTTGCTTAGGGAATATCAGCTAGAGACACAGTGTAAGGGATCTTTTAACCCTTACTTGGGCTTGCAGCCTTCCTTCCCTCCTTATCGGTTCGTGTCGATCGGTAGTCCGTGCACTGATGAGTAAGTAAAAAATAAGGACTCTGTCTATTTAAACTATAAAGAAAAGAAGCTATTTATATATAAGGTAGGTGTCTAAAATAGGGAGGTATATAACTAAAACGGGGGCAGTAATATAGCCGGAATAGGAACAAGGATAGGGTAATAGGCTAAATTTAACCTAAATCGACACCCCCCCCCTAGCTTTAAGCCTCCATAGGTTAAAGCTATATCGCGGGTCTTAGCATAGTATTAAGTTAAATTTACCTTTGTTGGGAATGAGGCAATTTGCCGTCACGTGATGGCAAGTTGCCATCACGTGTCGCCGCGGCACTAGCGTGGCGAGGAGCCTTAAGCTCCTCGCCCTTCCTTATTCCAATTAATAAGCTTTATTAACTAACATCACTGTAACCTACTCGAGTAGTTGTTATTGGTAAGTCACCCTGTGTGACTAACACTGATTAGTGGTTAAATATACAGTTAACTATAGAGTAGCTAGGTTTTTGAACAGAAGAGATAGTCTCGTGTAGGGGTGCCATATGCGCTTATATGGAATGGATCCCGGCGATACTATGCTACCTTAGACTTACGGAAAACTAGTAATAGAAGTGTCACTGAGTACTAGGAGATACTAAGTTGCGTCTATTACGCAGAACAACCGCGTTTATGAAGATTTGGTTGAGTACTTTAGGTTAGAAGTGTCACTGAACCTAAGGTCCTAAGTTAACGTCTAAAACGCGTCGAATAATATCTTAAATTGCCTACCTCTTGACAGCAAACCTACGAGATCCTATAAAACCGAAAATCCTACCTACCTTTGATGTACGACACCCTGTCGATTCTATACCTACCATGGCGTTAACCTACCTAAAGAAGTATGAGGAAGACATTAACCCAAAGACATGGAATAAAGCCATAATTGACCTTGCAAACGCTAATGAATAAGACTTAAATAGATTTTTATTACACCGTATGGCACATTACAAGGACAGTGAATATAATGATACCGCGCTATGGGGATGTATAAAGGAGGACTTTGTTGGATGGACAAAGGAAATATGGGCCCCTGTGAACAAGGATATCGTATGGGACTTCCGTAACTTCCTTCGGGAGAATGGAGTATTTGTCCCTAAGGACGGGGGTACTATTGGAGACAATATTTAGGAGCAGGTTCTTGACGTAAAAGAAGAGCACGAATGGACTGCACAAGAGATTGAGTACTAACTACGCACTATGAGGAAGCTTAACTTACGATGGAATCCAAGTAATACACCACAAGAGACGCGTTCTAATTCCATTGCTCTAGGCACGAGTTCTTCCGTTCTATATCTATTGCCTCTACCTCTATCTTTAGTTCCCTAGAATCTACTAATTTAACCCGTAACTTTAACTACTGCCTCTTAACACGAGCAAGTACAAGATCCCCTTGCTTTGCGATCTACTAACCTTTAGACTCTACCGACCAGACCTACATCCCCACTGTAGCCTGTAATACAACTCCTACCTCCTCCATCTTAATCTTAAATCGGAGGTAGTTTAAAATTGCTTATAGAGCTTGCGAAGCTCTATTCGGATTAGGAGAAGAAGTTTGGCGGGGAATTATACGATGTTCTCAATTCGAAACTACGTATCTTCTATAACTGTTGCTAGAAGGTAGGAATAGAGTCTGATTAATACCACAACGCCTATTCCGTTATGCTTAAGGGCCGAGCTAGTACCTTCTATTATGATCGTTTGGTAGGAAAAGGATACGATTTCAACCGTATAATATATGAGTTAAGATGCCACTTTGAAATAAAAGAGAATAAGTAGCAGTATATGTTAGAATGGAGAGAGACTACCTTTCTAAGGATCATTGCTATAAACCCAGGTGTCCCTCGGCTTGATTGTCTTTAAAAGCTCTTCGATTAACTTTAGACAATTTAGCGTAGTTTATCCAAATTATATCAAGAGGACTTCAGCCTACGTGATTAAGTCATTAGCGCATGTTGAGGTGTTGAAGAATGTAACCTTGCTCTCTTTAATCCTGTAAATACTTACGAAGGAGTGTATGCTCAATTAAGATCTTCTGTTGGCACCGTTCTACGCTTTTAAGAAGTACAGCAATTTAACGCCTAACTCTAACCTACTTTGATTGACCCGCCCGACTAATACAATTACAACTAGACTGATCGAACATATAGTGGCCGGGGTAGGCAATACGGCAGAGGGTATAATTAACGACCATGAGGTAAAGGTGGAGGTCCTCGTAGAGGTTCATTTCGAAGTGATCGCTAGAAGAAGTGCTACGTTTGTGAGAAACCGAATTGCTGGTTAACTAGGCATTCTCTTGATGAATGAAAGGAGGTATATAATAAGTTCCGCCAGAGTGTAAAAAACGTTGGAAATTGTAAGGTTACTACGGCCTATTTCTAAAGCTTCCTGGTTTAATATAAAGGTGTAGAAGATCTTAAGGGTGAGGTTAATGAGGCCGAACAGCTCCTTATAGATATGGAAATTGAGGAGTACTTACCCGACCAATACTTTACTAAGTATGGTGAGGTAGATGGCATATAAACCGTCACTATTCTTAATGACCAATCTACGCTCTATTTTACCACGAAGTTAGATATCTTTAACAAGCCAAGGGAGAGTTCCGCGTTCTCCTTTGATAACAAATACTCGGTGAACGTCTTCTATGGTATTATGCTAAATACTAGAGCCGCAGGAGTATCTACAGTAGGAGAACCTTAAGTTCGAGCCCTTTAGCAGCTTAATAACTCTATTTAGATTAACTATTTAACGGCAGGCTAACACACGATTCGTTTTGGTAAGGGTACTGCGATCTCTATTGGCACAATTAGGGTCCAAACCCCCTTAGGGTACATTACCTTTTACGTCGTTCCTACGAACACCCCGTTTCTATTTTGCATCAGAGATATGGATAAATTAGGCGTTAAGCTTAATAACCTTAAGAATGTACTCATTTAGGGAGATAATTAGGTGCCCGTCGTACGCAAGTGGGGTTACCCCTGGTTACTCCTTTATTAACTAGAAAAGAGTGTTGCTTAAAGCCATTTAACTAAGTCAGAGTTACGTTAACTACACCGTCGTTTTGGCCACCCATCCGTTCACCAATTGCTTAGGGTTCTTTAGCGGGTAGGCCATAAAGTTGAGGTTAAGGCAATTAAGCATCTTATAAAGTACTGCTATTAATACCAAATGAACCAGAAGTCCCCTGGCCGATTTAAGTTCACCCTTAAAGATAACTATAACTTTAACTTCTGTATTATCGTTGACGTTATATATCTTAGCGGTAAGCTAGTACTCTAAGTTGTTGACTTCTTAACCTCCTTCTAAGCCGTATGATTCTTAAAGGATATGTTAGCTAGGAACGTATGGGATACCCTTTAATTATACTGGATTGATGTCTACCTAGGACCCCCTAATTAAATCGTCTATGACGTAGGAAAGAACTTCTTATCCGCAGAGTTTCGACAATAGATAAAGGCAATGGCAATTGAGGTCAAGGAAGTCCCTGTTGAGGTATATAATAGTATTAAAAAAGTAGAACGATATTACGCGCCATTACGCCGCGTATATGAGATTATCTCTTTAGAATTAGAGGACGCTAGCGAAGAACTTACCTTGCAAATGGCTGTTAAAGCTGTTAATAATTCCGCTGGCCCGGATAAACTTGTACCTACGTTGCTAGTCTTTAGCGCCTACCCTTAAATGACTGACGATTCTCCACCATCTCCCTCCGTTGTGTAATAAGCTGAGGCTATTCATAAGGCAATAAAGGAGGTACGACGTCTCTACGCCACACGCCAGGTTAACAACGCACTAGGAATGAGAAATGGCCTAAACACCTTGACTACGCTCGATCTGCCACTTTAGTCTGAGGTACGCGTATGGCGTAAAAAGGGAGGATGGTTAGGCCTACATCAACTTATTATAATTAATGGTTAAACTTACACTATTCAGATGCCTTACGGACCCACTTAATTCCGTTTAACTGTTATTAAGCCTTACTACAAAGATAATAGTTCCAAGCCTTTGCAGGATACTATAGAAAATACTCTGGAGGAGAGCCACGATCAACGTGCTCTAGAAGGCGACCACGATCCTGATACAATTGTAGTAGATACGCCGTAACTACGACGCGGTAGAGGTCGCCCGAAGGGATTATGAAATCGCCAACATCTTGTTAATTTCGAAGAGCAATTTGTTGCCGCCATTGAGAATAGAGTCGAGCTATCAATGGCCTTTATGACAGCTAAGGAGAAGGCTGACTTTGAACTCGTAAAACAGCTCCGAAAGGAAGGTCGCATTATAACTCTAGGAGCTCCTTTCCAAGCATCCGACAAGTAGGAGATCGATGGTCTCATTGCAAGAGGGGTCTTTAAATTCGAGAAGTATGACCCTACTAAGTTCAATGAAGTTCGCATCTTTAAGTTAAGAATGGTTAACGAGATTAAAGGCAAAGCTACTGACGCCCTATTTAAGAAATTAAGGCTTGTTATCCAAGGCTACAACGACGATGGTAAGGAGGTAATTCTTACACAATCTCCCACGATTTAACGAGCCAGTTAGCGAGTTATTGTTGCACTAGCTCCCTCCCTAATAAAGAATGGAATGGCAGTCTATCTGCGAGATATCACTTAGGCCTATACCTAATCAGAGACGCACCTTTAGCGCTTGATATTAGCATACCTTCTAGAGTAAATTCGCCACCAATACTCCGAAGATACGATCATGGTTATGCTTAAGCCATTGTATAGAATCGCAGAGGTAGGAACTCACTGGTGGGCTACCTACAGCAAGCACCATAAAGAGAAGCTTTTGATAACTACTTCTATATTCAATCTATACTTCCTTATCACAACTACGGGAACTCTATTTGGAATCGTCGGCATGCAAACCGACGATATAATTATCTTAGGAGATAACCGATTCTTAGCTCTTGAAGAAGACGAGCTAGTGAAGGCAAATCTTATGGCAAAGCTAAAGGAAAAGCTTAATTTGACAACACCATTACTCTTCAATGGATGTGTCCTTTCCCTAAACGAGGATTCCATTGCTTTATGCCAAAAGGGTTAAGGCAAGAAGATTAACGTTATTGACGTTAATTCTCCAAAATAAGGATACGTAGAGTAACGCGCTCGTAGAGCTTATATCGCTTCTATCTGTCAACCTGAGGCTTCATTCGATCTCTCTGTTGCCGCTTAACACCAGGAACCAACTAAGGATAACGTCCTTGCCCTAAATAAGCGTCTCTCCTAGCAAATGAACCATCTCGACTGGGGACTACTCTACGTGCCTGTTAATCTTCCTACCGCCAAGCTCTTTGTATTTATCGATGGATCGTTCACAAATAATAAAGATTTTAGCTCTTAGCTAGGATATAAGATCATTATTGCGAACAAATCTACCGGAGAGAATGACTTCACAATCTACGGCAATCTTATCTATTGGAGCTTAACCAAGAGCAAGCGCATTACTCGAAGCGTTCTAGCGTCAGAGATATATGGAATAGTTGGCGGAGTTAACATGGCAATTGCAATTGGAACTACCCTAAAGATGATTACAGATCGACTTAAACTTCCCGTTATCCCTATAATCGTATGTACCAACTTATACTCCCTCTATAAGTGCTTAGTTAAGCTTGGTACTACAAAGGAGAAGCGCCTTATAATCGATATTATGGCACTTCGTCAATCCTACAAACGGTGAGAACTCTTTGAGATTTGATGGATTAACGGTTAAGATAACCCAGTAGATGTAATGACGAAGGCAAACCCAAACAAGGCTTTAGAAACGTTTGTTAACACGAATACTTTACGCGTACGAGTTGAAGGTTGGGTTAAAAGGGAGTAAGAGCATGACGCTCTACAGACCCTGATTTCAACCAGCCAATCAGGATTTTCCATGCCCGGCATGGAAAATCGCTATTGGCTCGCTTACAGCTAGCGCCTTGGCGGCCCTGACGGCCCTAACACGATGTCTACCCACGACTCCTCAGCAAGAAAGCACCACGTGCTAAGAGGCAAATTTTGGGACAGCGAGACTTATATTGCAATGGCAATAGTAAGTAAGGAGGATCTATATTTGTTACGATAGTCAAGCAGTATTTGTATATAGAGGGCAACCACAAAAGAAGAGTTGCCAGTGTCGGGAATGAGGCAATTTGCCGTCACGTGATGGCAAGTTGCCATCACGTGTCGCCGCGGCACTAGCGTGGCGAGGAGCCTTAAGCTCCTCGCCCTTCCTCATTCCAATCAATAAGCTTTATTAACCAACATCACTGTAACCTACTCGAGTAGTCGTTATTGGTGAGTCACCCTGTGTGACCAACAACCTTTATTAATTTAGATCCTTTCCTTAATATTAACTAGGTTTAATTAATAAACGAATATCTTATACTTCTGCTTTAGCAGAGATTTTATTAAGCCGTCTGCTACTATTACTGTAGTAGGCGTCCAATTAATCTTAATTCGATTGTTACGTACCTCTTAACATAACCAGTAGTAGTGCATATTAACGTATTAGAGCTTTATAGATAGCTCTAGTCTATCCTTTATAAGTAGTTAAATCGTCTATAGATTGTTATAGTTAATTATTTGCCTATTATCTAAGGTTAATATAATTTCTTTAAAGAAGTGACTCTACTAAATTAATTCTGTTTCTATATGCGATAGAGCTATAAGCTTTACCTTAGTGCTTAACTTTATTACTAACGTCTGCTTAGTAAAGCGCTAGTTAATTAGTCTCCCGAATAGGATAAATAGATATCCTTTCGTACTATATTTACTTATTAAGTTATCTTTAAACGCTATATTGCTTGCTTCCGTAAAGACCTAACTCCTTATATTATGTCCTAAGTATTTAATTATAAGCGTCCTTATTTAATATAGGTAGGTAATTACTTAACGGGCTGCGGCGTTATATAGGGGTAAGGGGTTTTATAGGAATTCTAATAGCTTACTTAAAGCTTAAGCTGCATTAGGTCTTATAATATAGGTCGCGTAAAGGAGTAATCTAATTATCCTCTAGTGGACGTAAGTGTCTTAATTTAAAGCTTCCTCTAGGTTTAGTAGGAGCCTATTAGTGCTTATAGGTATAATAACTAAGCGCATATTAGTTAAATAAAAGTTATTAGCAATCTTCTTAATATAGGAGTCTTAATAGAGCTATAGCTTCTTTTAACTCCTATTTTTTAAGACTTAAATTCCTAGGAACTAGAATAGCTTACCTAGGTCCTTTATCTTGTACTTCTTTATAAGTGCACTCTTAAAGCTTAAAAGCTTAAATTGGTTCTTCTTAGAGTATATAGCATAGATATTGTCTATATAGAAGAATATAATCAGCTAATTATTACGGTAGAGGTACGGCTCTCTAGCAACGGGCTTTAACTCTAGCTTAGTTAGTTTATTACCAAAACTTTACGGTTATATAACTAAGAGGACTATATAAAAGAACCTTACTTTAACCGGCGCTACTCTTCTTCTCCTTTCCTTTCTCTAGCTTTAGATCCTCGTTTATAGACAATCTAATTATATAGGCTTACGCGTCTTTCTTAACGTGTCTATACTTTAATTAATTAAGTCGCTAATATTATCTAAAGTATTACGGACGCTTTAAGTACGATGTTACAACTACTTAGAGAGAAGTCGGAAGAAGCTAGTTGGTTAATTCGGGCACGGTCTACGATAGAGCCGGTAGAGCTATGTGACGAGGAATGGTAACCGAGGTCACGTGGGGTAATCTGTATAATCTATAGGATCTGTGTAATCTATGACAGAGTAGATAGAGCACACGTACATTACGTATAAGAAGGATTTCATAGGAGTACGGTTATGTATTTAAGGACCCTTAGTCCCTACCTAGATAGTTCCTTCCTTATAGTAATTCTTAGAATATAATTGGAGTTAATCTATTAGGCAACCACTCCACCAGTTATTATCTTGTTAACCTTTATACTTATATTACCTACATACCTAGCCCAATAACGAGCCTACCGTAGTTCCTGCTATAAGGTTCCATTACACAATTACTACCTAGTTACGGTATTAAATACAGAGGGTCGAACAAAATGCCACCAAAGGCACCAGCCACGACGCCATTGATGGCGGCAACTACTTTAAGGTCAGGTAACGACACTAGTATGGCAGACACTAACTCATAGCAACCTATAACGGTCGGACAACTATAAGAGATAGTTAACCAGTTGACAGAAAATAATGCGATGTTGGAAAATAGGATTAACGGGATAGGCGTAGCAAAGGTTAAGTTACCATCGATTGAAAGGTACTTAGGAGAGAGATTAAAGCTCAAAGGATTCCTAACATAAATGCACTTTAAGGTAGCACAGGAAGGAGCAAAGCTGGCAACACCTATGGATCAAATAGCCTATGCAGGACTATTCTTGACAGAAAGGGCACTTAAGTGGTTTAAGTCTTACCTTATAGAGATACAAGCGAATAGCATGACGACCACTAATTAAGAGGTACGGTTTATGTTCTTAAGCTGGAATGGATTTGTGGAACGACTTACGCAAATATTCGGAGACCTAGAGGCAGTGACCATAGTGGAAAGGAAACTCCAAGACATTACGCAACAAACCTTAGCAATTAAGTATATAACGCAATTCCAGACGTTAGTAATATAAGTAGAGTGGAATAATAGGGCGCTTATGGCACAGTATAAGTAAGGACTTAAGGCTAAAGTCTAGAACGTAATTATCCTGATGGAAGACGCGGATACCCTGAGGGAACTAATAGATTAGGCGATTAAGATTAACAATTAGATCTACTAAAGGGAATAGGCTAAGAAAGGCTAGGATAGAGTTCCATAGTTGTATAAGGCGCAGAATACGTAACGATAAAAGCTAAGTCAAAAACTATAGTATGGCGCAGAGCTAATGGACCTAAGTAGTACCAGAGAAGCCTATAAGAGATAGAGTAAGAAACCGTGGAAACCTAGAGGATAAGGATTAAGTAATTAAAGGTCTAAGGAGCAGAGGCCGAATTAGGGATCTCAGTAGCAGAAGACATTTAGGCGGACTCTACAGCAAGAAAAATGGTTTAAGGAAGGAGCTTGCATAAATTGCGGAAAATAGGGTCATTACGTCAGAGACTGTAGAAGTGGGCAGAGTTACTACATAGTAAAGGGCACGAGACCAATAGACGACATACACGTATAGAGGGATGACAATGTGCTGCGAGGAATAAAGGAATGTTTAATTAAAAGCTTTGCGTTTTATTATAACAACGCATACCGGATTTATAAAGACGCTAAGTACGGCTCAAGCTATTAGCTATAAGAGCTATTACCTATAAGATATAGAGGAACCAACGAACCAGTTCGCAGATCGAATATTAAGGACGATGAATTTGACACAGGTGAAACATTTTATAACGATGAGGTAACGAAGGCAGCTTACTAGGAGCATGCGGACCTTAGAGATGTTATACTAGAGGTAGAGGATGATTCCACTACAGAATAGGGAATATTAGTAGGGATTAAGACCCCACTAGATACGATGTCTATCGCTTTGCGAGACGCAAGGGAAGTAGGACTACAAATCACTTCGGCACTCGATAAAGGCAAAAGGCTACAAGCTTAAGATTTTCAAGACGAGATGCAAGACGACCGAGATTCTCAGGACGAGATGAGGCAAGCTTAAGGACCTACAACGAACAATAACCGATGGAGCAGAATAACAGCTTAGTTTAGTAATATACGAATAAGCTTAGGACAAAGTTTCCTAAGGGCATAAGACTCTTAAGATAAGATAAGTAAGATTTAAGACTCTTAAGACGAGATAAGAACACCAAGCAAGCCTAGTTGGACTAAGGCTGGAGTAAAGCTTAAGATAGAAGCAAGCTTGGGATCGAAAATCCAAAAGGGATAAAAATTCGGAGTACGAATTAGGACACCTATAAGTAAGAGGCAAGAGGCTTCTTTATAGATCAAAGAATCTACGGTATAAACAGCAATTAGACTGGGAGACGAATACATAGACCTAGAAGACTTATTAGTAAAACATAATGTTCGGACTAAAGATCGAAAAGTTAACACCAAGATTAAGAAGTAAGAGAACTTCAAGGATTAGAGTATAAGACGCAAACTAAAAGAAACCATAGAGGAGTTTAGGCAAAGAATCATCGTATAGCAAGAATAGAAACTAGATAAGAGATCTAGCACATTGGGACGTATAAAGGACAGAGTACTAGTATAAAGAATTACCAATAGGCCTAGGGCAGGCACACTAAGAGCCAAGTAGCTTACTAAACTGGAAGATAAAGAGGATCTAGGAATCCCTATTAGGTTTGAGGAACGACATATAAAGGGCTATTATAACGCAGTAATGAGAAGGTACTTCCTTACGGATAAGCCGTATATACTCTAGTAGCTGTACTAAAAGTGGTATAGGCAGAGGTATAACGACGAGTAGGAAGATTTCTACATGTGGTTGGATGAGAAAGTTATCTAGGACTACCCTATTATAGAAAAGGCCATAACGTATATTAAAGGAGCCTTAATTATAATATTAAAGGATCTAGAGAAACGATTAAAGGACTAGAGAGACGAGAGACGTATCTTAGTACCTACAAATAAAGTCGCGACGTTCAGATCAGCACGATAAAGGTTTAAACTTAAGGATAAAGACGAGTCAAGAGTTAACCTAAAGCACCTAGCACACCACACGCTATTATGGATTGTATATATAGACGACATATATAAAATGCATAAAAATCCGAAAGAAAAGAATTGGAAATACTTTATAAGAATATACTAGATAATAGACAAGCGATAGTACAGGAATGCTAAATATATACATAGATGGCATCCAGCAGAAGTCTAAGAGGAAGGGAGTCTAGTACTTTAACTAGGAAGATTCCTTACGGAAGAATGCTTAGACGGACGATAGTAGTAGGCAGAGTTAGTAACAAGCAAGCTGGCTTGCTAGCTTGGCTTACTTGCTTGCTTACTAATTAAGTAAGCCAGCAAGCTGAAAAGCCTATTTTGGGCAAGCAAGCAAGCCGAATAAGGCTTAGCTTGCTTGCTTGCTTGCCCGCTTGATAGGAAATATATATATAAGTTTTGGCCGAGACTTAAATCTGGTAATACACTTTTGGTGTTGAGTTTGATGATTTCGTATACAAATATGCTCCGTTTAATTGTTTTTCCGCGCCAAGCTTTCTTACGTATTAAGTCGCGATCTATAATCAAGGAGATCTTTCTACTATACCCCCCCCAATACCACCAAACTAGTAGCTATCTACTAGATCTACTATCAGCTATGCCTTATGATCTTACCGAAGCCAACCTAAACGCGATAGCNACTCCGACGCCTACAATCACTCTTTCCAAAGCTGTCGCTCCAGATGCATCCCCCTCGCTTTCAGATAATGATAATTTTGAGACAAATTATGATGGAATTGACTAGCAACAACTCGGCCGATATTAGAAGCCGTTTAGAGCCTTAGAAAGGAACGCAAGCTTTATCTATAAGTATAGATATCGGCTTCAACATCGCACCACCAAGCGACTATACTGGGAATGCAAGTATTGCCATNAGCATGCTCTACCTGGTGGCCGATTNGATATCACCTCTGCCACTTCTTCTNCGTCCCAACACCTTGCAGAAGAAAGGAAAGGCCACGGCTANAATAAACATGGCGCAATTGAATTTGATAAGAAGCGGAAAGCAACTGTCCTTAAAGTACTTAGTAAAAAATATAAGATCTCTNAAGGCCTTACAAATNACCTCATTAGCGGCTTTAATAAAACGACCTTCCAGCAAGCCGTAATTGAGTGGATTANNAATAATAATCATCCTCTACAAGAGGTCGAAACACCTTCCTTCCGTGTTATAATAGCCGCCGCCAATCCTAACGCCGAGAAGTGGATTTGGAAAAGCCACTGATTGGTTCGGCTTTATATAATGTAGGACTATAAGGCCTATTAGCCAGCCATAATTAACAAGCTTACGTACGCCCGTTCAAAGCTTTATTTCTTATTTAATGGCTAAACTACACGCAGTGGTAAATATTCTCTTACCGGCGTATGTGTTCACCACCTTAATTATAAAGGCAGAGTTGTTGACTACTTAATCGCTCTACCAGAGTTACTCAGCCGTTATACAGGAATTAACTACGCAGAAGTAATTAGCAACGTCCTTACCCATTTTAACGTCAGTAAAGAGAGGCTTGGCTATTTTATTACTAATAACGCCGCCAATAATGGCACTTATATAGATTATCTATCTACCGAACTTAACTTTAAGAAGGAGGATTGTTGGATTTAATACGTAGCTTATACGCTTAATCTAGCAGCCCAGTCAATTTTATTTAGAAAAGACAAAGACGCGTATAAGAATGAGGATTCAAATATACTAGTACGTTAATTAATAAATCTTAGCTTCCTATTCCCTCACTAACCTCTACTAAGCAGGACGAAGAACGCTTCCTTAAAAAATAGCAAAGGGAAGGCCCCCTTAGTGTTCTTATTAACATCCTTAATTCTATTAATACACCTTAGCTTTATTAAATCTTTAAGGATTATTAGTAAGAGGAGCAGAGCGATCCACCAGAAGCCAGCTTTAAAATTCTTAAAGTAGTCAAGCCAGTTAAAACTAGGTGGAATAGTTATCACAACACCTTTGCCCGAGCTGTCCTCCTTCGTGGCCTAATTAATTTAATCGCATAATATATAATCATAAAGTATAAGAAGGAAGTAGCTCCTCTAGTAGCTAAAGGGAAGCCAGTACCTCCACCTCCTCCAGTCATCGCAGGTGGAGCTTTAACCTCTTATAATTGGGACGTTATCATTAACTACATCGACATCCTATCACTAATTCGCGAAGCCACTAAGATACTTAAAGCTAGAGGCAAGTCGGGCCTACACGGAGCAATTTGGGAGGTTATTTCTACGCTTGATTGGCTGCTAAAGCTCTTTAAGGAAAAGAAGGCTTAAGTAGGTGAAGCAACAATGGAAGACTATCTAGATTAAGAAGTAATCGAGGATTACTACGCAATCAACCTCAATTGTGGTTGGTTAAAGCTTTAGAAGTATTTTGAGAAGCTTAATAAGACTCCTGTCTACTATGCAGCCGTCCTACTTTATCCTCTCTATAAACACTTCTGCAAATATGCATAGGCAGATTACCTAGATTGGCTAATTAAAAACGACACAGCTTTCCTTAAGCTTTGGCTTCAATATAAAGCTCAACCAGATCCTCTAATTATACTATTAAATTAGCCGTAGAAACGGGCACACGCAGCGTTAGGTAGAGACGACTATATTTACGCTAATACTCGTGGCTCTTAGGGCCTTATCAACGTCGACGAATATAAGGCTTGGAAGGCTCAAGAGCCTCTCAACGACAACTACCCGCTCGCGAACGATCCTATATTATATTGGTGGTAGGAGCGATTAACTCAGCCAAAGCTCTTAAGGATGGCTCTTAATATATTGACTATACCAGCTACAAGCGACGACTGCGAACGAGCGTTNAGTAAAGCTGGTGATCTTTTAGAGCCGCGTCGATCAAGGCTCCGCCCTGATATTATTGCTGCTCTACAGTGCAATCGCAGCTACAAAAAGATGGGCTTTAAAAGGTCTAGTAGAAGTAGTAAGTTCGCCATAATCTATATAGGAAATAGCTGANATCTAGGTGCTTTAGNAATAGAGTCCTTATTNTNAAAACCAAAGCCTCCCTNNAAACCTCCCTCGAAACCTCCCTNAAAGCCTTCCTCAACACCACGCCAAGCCTCGTGATAGCTACNACTGCGCAAATACACTANATAATTACTACAAGTTATGGCTGCGGAGGAGCTTTNGGGCGGCTTACGGCCTAAATTTTGTATACTACACCAAATTTCTATATAAAATCAATCAAGCGGGNAAGCAAGCAAGCAAGCTGACGATTTATTTCAAACAAGCCAAGCAAGCGAGCTCAAGGTGTCAAAAATTGCAAGCAAGCAAGCTGAGGCTGCCCAGCTTGGCTTGCTTGCTTATTACCAACTCTGGTAGTAGGAATGCCCAGAANACATGTGTCTATGGTATATTAAAGATAAAAAGCGAACTAGGTATTGGCCGAAGAGCGAGCTAAGTGCATAAGGATTAAGTAGCCAACAGTTAGAAAAAGTAGAGGCCTATAGGACTAGAGGGAGCTAGTGGTAGAGCCTTAGACCCTTAAAGGAATTTAAGGACAACACCTAAATTTACAAGTCGAATGGCAAGATCAACAGTTCAAAGCACTAATAGATAGTAGAGCAACGAGGAACCACATCTTACTAGCAGCAGTTAAAAGAATGGGACTATCTCATAGATAGAAGGAGCAACCCTATCTATTAGTTACGATTTCAGAAGATCCAATAACCTACAGAGGAGGGATCATTAATCTTGAAACAGGACCTATTTAGATAACCATCAAAGGAAGACGAATCGAGATGTCTTTCGATATCCTACCATTGGGACGGGACGAGGCAGTATTAGGCATGCCTTGGTTACAAAAATACAACCTAAAGATCGATTGGATTACAGGTTAGGTCGATATCAAAGATACTTAACACCGCAAGATGCGACAACAAGCCAAGTTGGTATGGTACTAAGTCGGAGCGATATACGAAGAGACTAAGCGAGGCTTAAGTCATATACTAAAAAGATACCACAAGTATAGTAAGAAACTATAGTCACCGGAAAGTGAAAAGCTGTCAGAATACGCAGTATGGGACTATAAGATAGAATTGGAACTAGAAATAAGTCTAAGGTTCTTTCCAATCTACAAGCTTACCAAAGAGGAAGGTAGAGCATTAAAAGAGTTTATCCAGGAAAACCTACGAAAAGGATACATCAGACCATCGTAGTCATCAGCAGGATATTTAGTACTATTCGTACCAAAGAAGAACGGTAAACTAAGGCTGTGTATTAACTACAGACAGTTAAACAGCATTACCAGAAAGGATAGGTATCCTTTACCCTTAATTAGCGAAATCTAAGATAGGATAGGTAATGCGCAAATCTTCACAAAGATAGATCTAAGATAGGCGTACTATTAGATCCGAATCAAGGAAGGCAATAAATAAAAGGCAGCCTTTAGATCAAAGGAAGGACTATATAAACTATTAGTTATGTAATTCAGGCTTATAAACGCATCAGTAATGTTCTAGAAGCGTATTAACAACGTATTAGGAGAATACTTGGATGAATTTATTATGGCATACCTTAATAATATTATTATCTACTTAATGACTAAGGAAGAACACGGAGAGTATATTAAGTGGGTTTTAAAGAGACTATAGGAAGAATAAATGCTAGTAGCAATTAAAAAATGCGAGTTCTTTACCAGGAAGACTGATTTCGTTAGATTTATTATTAAACTAGGCCAACTTAGCATAGATTTAAAGAAGATCGAGGCTATAGTAAATTAGTAAGAACCAGAGAACGTTACATAATTAAGATCGTTCCTAGGGTTCTGCAATTACTGTAGAAGGTTTATAGTATAATAGTTAAAGGACATTAAACCATTAACGCGATTAATGAAGAAAGAAGAACTATAGGCATGGGGAGAGGAACAAAGAGAACTCTTTAAGAAAGTTAAAGAGTTATTCACCCAAGAGCCAGTTCTTAAGATCTATTAACTAGGACTAGAGACGGTTGTAGAGACAGATACATTAGACTATGCACTAGGGGTATACTTTATGCAAAAACATTAGGATGGATGGCACCCAGTAGTATACTATAGTTGAAAGATGACACCACTAGAGTTAAACTATGACATTTACAACAAGGAGTTATTAGGTATAGTTACAGCACTAAAGAAATGGAGAGCATTCTTACAAGGCATGAAAAAACCATTTGTGGTCAAAACGGATTATAAGAACCTAACCGGATTCCTAACGACAAAGGAACTCAACTAAAGATAGGTTAGATGGGCAGAGATACTTATAGAATACTATTTTGAGATTTAGCATACCAAAGGTACAGATAATACACAAGCAGACGCTTTAAGTCGCAAGGCTAAACTATAAAACAATAAAAAGCTATTAGGGGCTTTACTACAAAAAGACACAGACGGGTTGATCAGGTACAATTATCCGAAAATTATAGTAACTTAAGAAGAACTAAATAAAGTCTACAAGACACTAGAAAGCTTTTAGGCATAAAGAATTCTAGAAGCATAACTAAAAGATCTATAAACGGATATATATGAAAATCGAGAAGCAAAGTATATCCTAAGAAGTATAGCAGAGCAGTTTATGGAAGACTTCTATAAGGGACTAACTTAAGGACACAACGGAGCCACGGGCTTAGTGTTAAGACTCTAGGAGGAGTACATTATTAATAGAATCTAGAATATCGTAAGAAAAGTAATAAAGGAGTATCCAGATTGCTAAAGAAATAAACTAGCAAGGTATAAGCTATATGGAGGGCTACAACCTATTAAAATACCAGAAAGACTATAGGAGGTTATATTATGGGACTTTATTATTAAGTTGCCAAAATTAAGAGATCCTATTACCGGACGAGATTATAACGCGATCTTAGTGATAGTGGACAAGCTTACGAAGTGGGGATACTTTATAGCATGCACAGAAGAAATCTTAGCGGAAGATGTCGCTAGAATCTACGTTAAGGAAGTATTTATAAAACATGGAGCACTAAGCAAGATTATATCGGATAGAGATTTAAGATTCGTAGCAGCATTCTAGGAGGTATTCTTGGCGGAGCAAGGAATTTAAGCAGCAACTTCCACCGCATATTATCCGCAGACAGACAGTTAAACGGAGAGACTAAATTAAACACTAGAACAGTACCTAAGACACTATATTAATTACGCACAGAATAATTGGGTATCGCTACTACCAGTTATATAGTTTATATACAATGCAACACCTTAAAAAGGAATAGGCACATCACTATTTAAGGCAAATTATGGATATAAGCTAAGAATATCATTGTCACTACGGCAAGCGAAGAAAATAAGTAGCACAGCTAAAGAAAAAATGAAGACGTTAATGAATCTTTATATAGACCTTATGGAATCAGTAAAGAAAGTACAAAAGAGAATAAAAAAGTACTATAACGCTAAGAGATCTGAGGGACCAGATCTTAAGGAGGGAGATAAAGTGTGGCTACTACACAAAAATTTTAAGAGTTGACGACTAAGTAAGAAGTTGGACTACGTCAGACTAGGACCTTTCAAAATTACGTAGAGAATTTCACCGGTCACGTTTAAGTTAAACCTACCAGCTAGAATGAAAATCTACCCTGTATAGTATATCGCAATACTAGAGCCAGTACACGGGAATGTTAAGCTACTAGTTTATAAGGTAGACACGTATAGAGGACAGGAAGAAGATAAATGGTAAGTTTTAAAGATCGTTAGTTATAAGGACATTAACGATAAAATATAGTACGAGGTTAAGTGGATAGGCTACACTAAGACTACCTAGGAGCCACTAGAAAATTTAAAGAACGCTATAAGAAAGGTACAGGAGTATTAGAAGAGATTAGGTTAGACAGCATTAATAAAGAAGGATCACTAAAGAATGAGTTACCTAAGGGGGACCTAAGAAGAGCAGTTACCGAACTACTCGGATCTGTTTCCTTCTCTGTTGGAAGAGAATCCGTTCTTTTATCGCTAAGTTCCTGCAAACCTTGTTCCACGAGTTTCCACTCCTTAGAACGCACCTTCTCACAGACCTTCTTAAGACGAATTAACCAAGCGGACGCCGCAAGACGAGACTTGAGAGCCCGTTGCTGAGCATCGGCAGCCTCCCGTTCTGCGTCACGAGAACGGCGCAGTTCCGCCAGAGTAACAGACAGTTCATTATCTAGCCGCGTAGCAGCAGATTAAACATGAGACCCTAAGACAAATCAATCAGGGAACCAGACGACTATTAAGAGTAATAGGTCGCGTACATTTAGCATTAAAGATGGAGCGAACGTCACAGGATAAACGAATATTCGCTTTAGTGCACTCCGAGCAAGAGGACGGTTATCGCGAAGATGGGTTCGCCAACGTAACGCAAACCAACCCCTCTTTCGAACAGCGAGAACACGGAGATAGTATAATCTCACTAAGAGACAATATCGCAGCGATAGTGCGAGTACGACGGACAGTCGAAGAAGAAGAAATTGCTTTAGGTATAATGAGTAACGATATTAACCAAATTGATCAGACGGACATTATACCTCTAGTAAACGACTTGGAGATGTTTCGAATCTTCGAGGACGAAGATGAAGAGGAGGGAGATGGTGTTACGGACGCTTTAAGTACGATATTACGACTACTTGGAGAGGAGTCGGAAGAAGCTAGTTGGTTAATTCGGGTACGGTCTAGGATGGAGCCGGTAGAGCTATGTGACGAGGAATGGTAACCGAGGTTACGTGGGGTGATCTATATGATCTGTAGGATCTGTATAATCTGTGACAGAGCAGATAGAGCATACGTATATTACGTATAAGAAGGATTTCATAGGAGTACGGTTATGTATTTAAGGACCCTCAGTCCCTACCTAGATAGTTCCTTCCTTGTAGTGATTCTCAGAATATAATTGGAGTTAATCTGTTGGGCAACCACTCCACCAGTTGTTATCTTGTTGACCTCTATACTTGCATCACCTACATACCTAGCTTAATAACGAGCCCACCGTAGTTCCTGCTATAAGGTTCCGTTACATAAAGCTTATCTACTTTTCTTTTTAAAAAGGAACCTAAATATATCTATAGACTATAAATAGGATAAGGATACAGAAATGGATCTAAAGGATATTACTAGAATAACGAGAATAGAATAAGACTTTAAAGATAGGATAGAACTAAAAAAAACGCGTATAATATAACCTAAAGGACCTACACGAACTGGAATCCCTAAAGGAACTACCGGAAATTATTTAATACCCTTACTACTATGCTAAAAAATATAGTAGCCGGCAAAGTAGCTATAGGACCCTTAACTATCTCTAATAGTAAAATAGCAACTAACTTGAACTCTTAAGTAGAGCTTATAGTAGTTAATACCGAAATTAAATAACTTTAAGAGCTACTTAAAACTAGGGATACCCCTATACCTAATAATAAGTTATTAGATACCTAGAGACTTGCTATAATCCTTAAGGCCTTAGCCTAACATATAGTATAAGCATTATTACAGTCTATAAAGATCGCGGACCCCCTATTACTTATAGACGGAACTAACTTTATATTTAATAATTAGAAGCTTTAATTATAAGATAAGCTTAAAGTTAATATAAACCACTTCCTTACTACTTATTACGGACCTTATATTATGGTGGTGTAGATTGGACGTCGCCTACTATCTTGGCATTTTCCTATATTTATAGAGCCTTCGGCTTCCTTCCTTCTTCCCTCTATCATATATAGCACGACCTTACCAGTTACCGGAAATACACTCTTTTCTTTCTTTTTTACTGACTGTTTTACTGCCTGATTACGACTGACTGACCGACCGACCGACCAACCGACCGACCGACCGACAGACAGACAGCACTGTGACTTTCCTATCTTAGAGAGGTCGTACCCTCCCACAATATCGGTAGTAGTACGACTACTAAGAAGAGATATAAATGGGTTAGTTAAGATAGTACGGGAGGCGCTAAAACCGATCTAGCTATAGGATAAGGGTAGCCGAGTTACGTAGCTAGTTACGTTATAAGTTCGGAACGTAAAAACGTAGAAATATAGAAATATAACGTACTAATATACTAACGTACTAATATACTTAGTACATTTCTTAGGCGTAGTATTGGGTATTTAAATGACTACAGTCCCTACCTAAATAGTTCTCTTCTTTATAGTAAATCTTAAAATATAATTAGAGTTAATCTATTAGGCAACCACTCCACCAATTATTATTATATTGTTAACTTTTTGTTTACTTATGCACCTAGCCTATTAATAAGTTTACCGTAGTTCCTACTATAAGGCTTCGTTACATTACTTAAGCTAAAATAGCCTATATTTTCGGCTATATTAATAGAGATATATAGATGTATTTACGTCCACAATATGCCTAGGACTTAGTAGACCCCTTCCTCTCTAAGAGAAAGATAATTAACTACCTATCTTTTATTTATAAAGACCCCTTTAAGGTATAAAACGCCCGCCTTAATTATAAAAGCCTAAATATAAAAACAACGGAAACCTTTTTAGCCTTTTAGATATACTTTTTTTACCTAGCTAGCTAAGCCTAAATTCCGTATAAAGACCTAATACTAGACCTCTTTAATAAGCTTACCCTAGACCTATAGCGCGTTATACTGCTAGTTTTTACTACTATATAGACGCTAAAGGTAAGCTCGGGCCCCTAGAACTTAGCAACTTCCTAAACTTAACGACCTAACCGAACCAAGCCTTACCACTTTTAAAGCCATCCATAACCACTTAAATTAATTTAATCTTCTACCCTTATGTGCTATTTAATATATCGGCCCTGGCCTTTCTACTTAACGCCTATTAAGGCTTTTATTTTAGCTCCTTTGCCCTTATTTTAGCCTTTATAACCTCTAACTCCTCTAGAGCTTACTCGATCTAATCTATATTAACAAACTTTATATTTAGATCTATAGCTATCTACCTATGAAACTTTAGGCCTTTAATGTCCTTAAGCTGTAATTGCAAGCTATATATTTAAGCGTCCTTATATATAGCCTTTATAGTAAGTCGCTTAAGTTATTAACCTACTTTTTATAAAAGCAATTAAGCCTTTTAATTAAGTATATACTCGTTACAAAGGCTTTAAACTATTTAATATATATTATAAGGCTTCTTTAGGGTAGTTGTAATATTAAACTAATTACTATTAGCTTATTTAAAGTATAAAGCCTTTATTAAAGCCGTATTTTTAACTTATAAAGATATAAAGCCCTTATACGGATTCTGTAGATAAATACTAAAGATATACCCTCTAAATTTAATTATTTTTACTATAAGACCTTTCTTTTAGGCCTTATAGTAATATTTAATAAAGCGGTACTCCCTAATTAAAGCTAGTGTATTAAGAAATATAAGCTTTATAATTTAGTCCTAATACTTTAATTTAATAAAGGAGAAATATGATAGATTTAGGGGTTACTATATTAAATAAAGTAGTAAAAAAAACAAGCTATATATTATTCTATTTATATTTTAATAAAAACTTAACTATATAATGGCTTATATAGCTATTAAGAAAAAATAGTTTAGTTTTTAATAAGAAAAGATTAATAAATCACTTAAATATAATATAATTGGCTATTTGACTATTCTTTAAGGTTATATATATCTAATATATAGGCCGTCGAAATCGGACTCTGCACCTGTACGTGGTGACGGCTACGAACCTAGTCTTTGAAGTTCAGATCCAGAGCCAACGCAGAGACGTTGCACAGCGTGCGGACAGGACCTGGTGGTGGTTGTGGGCGTTGAGGGCGGTGGTGAAAAATTTTCGGATGGTGAGATCTTGAAAACCACTACTGTTGGCTCTCTACAATACGACGACTACTACGCTGTTCTCCTATCCAGGGCACCTATACGATCTAACATGGATGTACAGTTTTCGATAACATCCCCCGACCCCCAGTAGAAGGCATCGACGACCTCACATCGACGAACAAACAAGCGCGAACGAACGAACGAGCAAATATACGGCCCCTCCCAACCCCCAGGGCAATCGCCCGCGGAGCATGCGGTCACTCGCCATACTGCCGTAATACTACTGAAACCGATAGCCGGATAACCCCGTACGGTTTTCCTTGTCTCCTCTCGACGGAGTGGTGCCCTTAGAGAGGGCCTAGTGACTGGGGCCTAGGCACAAAAGATACCCAGATACACACATCCCGCTTTCGTCTTTTGGTATTAGGATGGTAGAACGGATGAATCCCCCTTACGCCTTCGATAGGCCTTAGGGGGGGGGGGAGGCATGGCGTATATGGCAATGGTTAACAGGAGATAGTATACAGGGGGTAGTCAAGATATGGGACACAACTATAAGCATACAGCAGTCGATCGGCAAGGCCTAGCTAGGACGTAGTGAACCCTAGCTTTGGATAAGCTAGAGAAGGAAGCAGTGGTTCCCAAGGAGTTTAAAACATCCAAGGAGGAGGACGAGCAGTAGGCCCGCAGGGCCGCTGTTACGTGCAGGCATGGCAATTCGGGGTTTTTCATCCTACTGAGGTGGCTCATAGGGTTTTTCCTCCCCCCCAATAGCAAGGGGTTTTTCCCGTCAATATTACTTTCCCCTTGTGTACGGAGTAGTCTGCGTGGGCCTAGATAGGATCCGTATCAGACGTTAATCAAAGAATCTACTACTACTATATCTAATATATAAGCTTTACAGTGTGTGGGAATTGAACAAGCAACTTGATTGTAAATCTATGGAAATCAAGTGATATAAATACATAAAAGTAGACCCCGAACTCCGAAGCCCATGAGTTATTTTAACTATATCCGAGACATACGAGGGTAGTGCTAACGTAGGTGAAACAGGGTAATATGCAAGGTCCGGTAGTCGGTTACATAATATAATACTTTAGGACTCCTCCTTTTCCCTTAAGGATTCATCTCTATACTGCTTTTATATAGACTATTACTAAAGCTTAGAATAAAGGCATCCCTAAAGTATAAAGTTAATTCCTAGTAATAGGGTATCCTAAAGGCACCTAAGAGGCACTATATAAAGTTATTTTATAAGAAAAAGGAAAGAATAAAATAATAACTTAACTACTAGCAGTAGTAACGGGAACCTCCTCCTCTATCTTAACGTTATTGTTAGTAGTATTATTAATACTTCTATCCCTAGAAGCATTAGCACGTTTATTAATATTCTCCTTAGAGTAACGAAAACTAGATAAACTAGTATAGGCGGGAGACTAGCGAGGAGAACGTTTATCTTAACTTTTATTGCTATTCTTAGTATTATTTCTAGGTTCTAAATTAGCATCTAAGTAGGGATTAAAAGCTATTGGCTAAAGTGTTAGTATAGTTCCTAAACGTATTACTAGAGAAACTTACCTAGCTAAAAAGGCCTATATAAGAGTACGAATGTTATTATTTATAAGGGTAAGCTACTCGTATATACGCTCCTAGACACTATATATCTAAGATTATTACATCTCTATAGTAGTAGAAACCCTTATTAAATTAAAGAGCCTATAAGTAAGGGAAGATACCTTCTATTCCCATTTATTTCTATTTAGATATAGGCAAAGATTTTAAATAGCGCGCTAGAGCTTATAAGTCTTACGCGTATAAATGGCAAGAATCTAATATAATTAGCGAAACTTAGAATAAGATAGAAAATAAATTACTAGAATATAGGTCTTTCTCCTACTATAGTAATAGGAATACTTAGATTTATTTTTATTAGAGTAAGGTATCTTATAGGCGTAGAACGGGTCTAGCGTAAGCGCGTAAACGCAACAATGGTAGTACTTTAGAGAAATTACCGCAAGAGTAATAGAGGTAGTCTAGGGTGGCACTAAAATAATACCGCCGCTGGTTTAGGAATGCGCAGTATAACTATAAGCTATTATAAGAGAATACTATAGAAAGTTAGTATTATTAATAGAGATAAAATAGGGATCCTATTACTTATAGGTATATTATAAGAAGAGAATAGAGTAGTTATAAAAGAATAGCTAGAGATACGGAAGCTAAAAGCTAAGATATAATAAAAACAGTCTGCTAAAAGATAAGATAAATAGTATTATTAATAAAAAGACGTGTAAGAGACGATAGCTTATAAACTAGAAGAAAATTAAAATAAAGACGTTATTATTAGAACCTATTTTAGGTAAATAGGGATAATAGCTAGTAAACGCGTTATATAGAATAACTTCTAGATTAACTTCTAGATTAACTGTAAGCTTTGCAGTGTGTGGGAATTGAACGAGCGACTTTATTGTAAATCTATGGGTATCAAGAGGTATATATACATGAAATGGTAGCTGAAATGGGAACAGTAATCTGCAAGCAATATTGATCTGCGATCAATATATTGGGTGGCGATGAGGCTGTCTCGGCAGCACCGGTAGTCGGTTACATTAACTTATAACAAACTCTTATAATAAGAAAGGTAAATCCTATTTAATTATTATTATTATTATTATTATAGTCCCATTATAAAGGCATTATAAAAAGCTATAGTAGAAGAAGGGTGGAGGAACCGAAGATAAAGTAAAATTCTACACTAATAAAGAACTAGCTATAAGCCGCATTATAGAGTACCTTTCTACTAAGAATTTTACCTAGTAGTTTTAGCTAGAACTCTATAAAAGCTTAATAAAGGCGAAGTCTTAGAGAACTAAGACCCTTAAAGGGGAGGCAATTGTAACGGAATCCCCTAGAAGGTATATATTAGATAAGATAGTAGGAGGTTTTATCTATATTTTACTACGGGGACATATATCGCTATTTTAATTAAAGATTTATATTACTATTTTCTTATAATTACGTATATTAGGGAATAAACCTTTATAAGCCCTATTTTAGTATATAATTAATAAGCAAGGCCTCCTATATAGGAGTCATTTACTATTTATATTGGTGTGTAAATTACCTTAGTAGCTTGCTCTTTAATTAATCGCTTAAAATTAATAATGGGATATATTATACAAGTATAGCTTTTCGCGCATACTTATAAACATCCAATTTAAAATCTATGGTGGCTATTTATAAGTTCTGCTTATTTTTAGTCCATATTTATCAACTCGTTATAGAGAAAATAAGTTGACAAATTGGTAGTTTGATTTTGGTTAGGTCGCCGAGTTCTTAGGGCCCAAGCTTCCTTATAAACTACTGCCTAGCTATTAACTAAGGCCTCTATTAAACTAAGGCATAAGCTAAGCGGTATAAAGCTAGATTTTTTTAAACTAGACTATAAGCACTCTAAGAACGGCCTATAGTACCCTAGCATAATCTATAACTCCTATAATACTAGCTATATAGCCTACTATTAATCTAGTAGCTAGCTGCGTAGCTAGTCCTACTATGGGTCTAACGTATACTTAGCCTATATATACCGACCCCGATAAATAGGCCCTTAGTAATTAAGGAGCTTACTTTTTATACGGCTAAAAGAACTACTTTACTAAAGACTACTAGATAAAGGCAAAAATAGATAAGGCTTTATTAATTTAGGAGAATAGTATAGAGTTAGAAAAAGAGGAGCCTTAAAGAAAGACTCCTTTTTAGGGTTAAAAGGGATTAATATATTACTAGGTTAGCTAGTTAGTAGAAAAAGCTATACTATCCCTTATGCTTTGTTCCATAATAAATATTAAGTTTTAGCCTCTAATTTAGCTAGCTCTAAAATAAATACCTTTACCTTAATAGATACCTAGTGCGTAATAAAGCTGGCTAACTTTTTAAATATACTCCTTAAAGAACTGCCTAAACTAATTCCTATTTATGGATATAACGGATAGATAGGGCTACCTATTATAACTATTTTATGGATTTACCTTCGTATTAATAGACAGAGGTAATATAATATTCTCTTCCTTATTATAGACCTAAGAAGCTATAATATAATCTTAAAAAGAAATAACTAGCCTATTTAGGCTTATAGCTTAATATATGGAGTAGACAACTTATCTAGCCTAAAACCCTACCCCTAACCCCTTCCTCTATAAAAAAAATAGTATTATAATAGCCCTAAATTAATACTATTTACTAAGCCAATACTATATATAGGGACTAGGCCTTTAAGAAAGATATATAGCTTAATCCGCAACGGATCCGTATACTATCTATATTACGCTACCCGCACTAAAAACTTAGAAAGTTAATAGTAATCTACCTAAGTCCCCTATAGAGGACTTAGGCTATATATAGCTGTAAGGAAAAGCTAGGAATACTAAATATTATACTAAATTAATTAACTGGAAGGATAATGTTTGAATGTAAATAGGTCACATGACCAGGTTATGTGACCTATTTCGCTTCCATCGCTTGGACCTTTCCATAGAGTATATAGAGGCCTACGTGGCCTACTTAATACAACTTAGTCACATCCACACAGAGCATACTAGTACTATACGTCTATAGTGCTACGTGCCCCGTGGAAGACTCACTACCCGGAAGACGCTTTATATCACGCAGAGTGATATAAACAGATAATTTTTATGGAAAAAAAAATAGAATATAAGCTAAAGAAGATTATAAACCTTATACCGCAAAATATAGTTTAATAAAAGTCCGTAAAGAAACCTATGGACCTTTTACTAGTTAATATCTACTATATTAGCGCCGTAGGATTCTACTAGAACTTGGTTTAACCTAATACTATTGCCTTTACCACTAGCTTATATAAAATTAATTAAATAATTAAGAAAATGGAAAGTAAGCTTAGTAGAAAGGAAAGCGAGCTTATAGATAAGAAGCTAGTAGAGCGGAAACTACTCTACTAATACCGAAAGTTTAAGGACGTATTCTCTAAGGCAGTATCTAACCTACTCCCGCCTTATTAAGCCTAGTTAAGCCCCCTTTACCGCACCAATTCTCTTTACTAAGAAGCTAAATAAAGGGCTTTATTTCTATATCAACTACTATAAGCTAAATAATATAACCCGTAAGGACCGCTATCTACTACCTCTCCTAAATAAGATATTGGCTTAAATAAGTAAAGCTAAGGTTTTTATAAAGTTTAATATCTATTAGGCCTTTTACTAAATTAAAATAAACACCGGATCTGTAGATCTTACTATATTTTAGGCCTATTACAAATTATATAAATATAAAGTACTTCCTTTTAGACTAACTAATAAACTAGCTATGTACTAGCAATATATAAACGATATACTCTTTAACTACTTTAATAACTTCTATACGGCCTACCTAGATAATATTATAATCTACTTTAAGAATAAGTTGGAATATAAGGAGCACGTCTATAAGGTCCTATAACGGCTCTATAAGACTAGCCTCTAGGCTAATATTAGAAAGTTAAAATTTAGTATTAAGCGTATAAAGTACCTTAGGTTTATTATTAGTATAGATAAAATTAAAGCAAACTTTAAAAAAAAAAACGGCTATAATTAACTAGTAGGTATCCCTAATGACTATAAAGGGGGTATAGTTATTCTTAGGTTTCTATAACTTCCACTAACGCTTTATTAAAAACTGTAGTAGAATTACCTAGCTCCTTAGCCGCTTTACCTAAAAAAAACCTGCCCTTTTACTTTAATACCATATATAAGTAGGCCTTTAATAAGCTTAAAAAACGACTAGTCTCCGCTCCCTTATTTACCTACTTTAACCTAAAATAGCCCTTAATGTTAGAAACTAATGCTTTAGATAGTATTATAGCTAACGTTTATTCCTAGAAGCAGACGGATAAAGAATAGCACCCTATTGCCAACTATTTAAAGACTATAATAGATACTAAGCTAAACTACCTAATTTATAATAAAGAAATGCCGGCTATTATCTCTAGCTTTTAGTACTAATGAGTATGGTTAGAAGGAACCCCTAAGCCTATTTAGGTAGTTTAAATTATAAGGCTTTAGAATATTTTATAATAATAAAGGCCCTAATAGTATAGCAGGTGCGCTAAATAGATATCCTATTTTAGTTTAACTTCCTAATTATATATAGGCTAGGCACTATAAACTATTTAGACGCACTTATAAGATATAAATAAGACCTAGATAAATAGGTAGCTATAAAGATCTTATTATAGAGCTAGACGCTACTATAACTAGAGTACTTTAACTCTTAAATATGGGTAGAACTAAGTATAAAATCTTTAGAAGCCGAGATATACCCTATTAACCCTATAGAACTTAACCTTATTAGTAAACTACTATAGGTAAACCGTACAGCCCCTTCTCTATAGGAGTATCGTAAAAAGGTAAAGGATACTACTAGCCTATAGTCCCTTAAAAATAGACTGCTTAAGCACTAGGTATAGCTAGTAGTAGTAAAGAAATAGAATATATAGACTTAGCTTATCGCCAAAGTATATACCTAGGTCTCTACGGCCTATTCTAAAAATAACAAAACCTCTAAGATTATTAGTAACCGTTACTACTAGCCTAGAATAGTTATAGATATTTACTATTATATATAGAACTGTAGCAGTTACTATAGGTTTATAATTCTATAAAATAAAACCTTAGGACTATTAAAACCCCTTTTAATACCTAATCGCCCCTAATAATATATATTTATAGACTTTTATAAGCTACCTATAAACCGTAATAGATACGATATAGTTATAATCCTAGTTAACCACTTTAGTAAATACCCGTTCTTAATTCCCTATTATAAAAATATTAATACTAAAGAGGTAGCCTAACTATATATCTATTAAGTCTACTAAATTTATAGACTACTAAATACTATTGTATCTAATTACGGGCTATAGTTTATATTAGCTTTCTAGAACAAGTTTACCTAAATTCTAAGTATTAAGCTAAAGCTTTCTACGGTATACTACCCCTAAATAAACGGTTAGATAGAGATTATAAACTAATACCTAGACTAGAGGCTCCGGCCCTTTATCGACCACTTTAAGATAACTAGGCTAAACTAGTACCCCTTATAGACTATACCTAAGCGACCCTACCCTATAACTCTACTAAATTCGCCCCTATTTAACTAGAAATAGGCTACTTACCCTATATTAGCTTTAACTGGGAAAGACTAGAAAAACCCTAAACTATACGCAAAAAAAACTATCTTGTAAGGAAGCCTTGTAGTACGCTAAGCGCTTAAAAAAAGCCTAGATAGTAGCCTATATAAATCTAAAAAAGGCCTAGAAATTAATAGAATAGTAGATAAATAAGTATAGGCGCGAGCCTAACTTTACTATAGGTAATATAGTCTAAATTATAATAAATATTACGGACGCTTTAAGTACGATGTTACGACTACTAGGAGAGGAGTTGGAAGAAGCTAGTTAGTTAATCTAGGCACGGTTTAGGATAGAGCCGGTAAAACCATATGACGAGGAATAGTAGCCGAGGTCACATAATGTGCTACGTATTAAATGAGAGGAACGAGAGGAACTTACGTACCTTACGTATAAGACGTATATCACGTATAAGAAGGATTTCTTAGGAGTACGGTTATATATTTAAGAGACCACAGTCCCTACCTAGATAGTTTCTTCCTTATAGTAATTCTCAGAATATAATTAGAGTTAATCTGTTGGGCAACTACTCCACCAGTTATTATTACGTTGTTAACTTTAACTTGCTTTACCTATATACCTAGCCTAATAACGAGCCCATTATAGTTCTTGCTACAAGGTTCCGTTATACAATCACTACCTAGTTACGGTAATAAGTATAGAAAGTTAAATAACATGCTACCAAAAGCAGCCACCACGACGCTATTAACGGCAGCAACTACTTCGAGGTTAGGAGGAGACACCAGTATAGCAGATACTGACTCTTAATAACCTGTAACGGTCGGATAGCTATAAGAGATAGTTAACTAGTTAATAGCTAATAATATAGTAATAAAAGAAAGGGTTAACGGAATAGGAGTAGTAAAGATTAAGTTACTATTAATTAAGAGGTACTTAGGAGAAAGATTAAAGCTTAAAGGATTCCTTACGCAGATATACTTTAAAGTCACATAAGAAGGGGCAAAGCTACCAACACCTATGAATTGAATAGCCTACGCAGGACTATTCCTGTTAGGAAGAGCACTTAAGTGGTTTAAACCTTATCTTACAGAGATACAGGTAAATAGAATAACGACCACCAATTAGGAGGTGCGGTTTATATTCTTAAACTAGGAAGGGTTTATAGAACGGCTTACGTAAATGTTTAGAGACCTAGAGGCAGTAACCACAGCGGAAAGAAAACTCCAAGATCTTACGTAATAAACCTTAGCAATTAAGTACACAACGCAGTTCTAGACGCTAGTAATATAAGTAGAGTGGAATAATAGGGCGCTTATAGCACAGTATAAATAGGGACTTAAGGCTAAAGTCTAGGACGCAATTATCCTAATGGAAGATGCGGATACCCTAAGGGAGCTAATAGATTAAGCGATTAAGATTAATAATTGGATCTACTAAAGGGAATAGGCTAAGAGAGGCTAGGATAGAGTTCTATAGTTATATAAGGCGTAGAGTACGCAACAACTAAAGCTAAGTCAAAAACTATAGTATAGCGTAGAGCTAATGGACTTAAGTGGTACTAAAGAAGCCTATAAGAGATAGAGTAAGAAACTGTAAAAACCTAGAGGTTAGGGATCTAGTAATTATAGGACTAAGGAGCAGAGGCTAAACTAGGGATCTTAGCTGCAGAAGACGTTTAGGCGGACTCTATAGCAAAGTTAATAGTTTAAAGATGAAGCTTATATAAATTGTAGGAAACAAGGTTATTTCGCGAGGGATTATAAAGATAGTTAGAGTTACTATGTAATAAAGGGAACGAGACTAGTGGTAGAAGATATATACGTATAGAGGGATAATAGTATGCTGTGAGGAACTAAAGAGTGTTTAATTAAAAGTTTTGCGTTTTGTTATAATAATGTATACCGAATTTATAAAGACGCTAAGTATGGCGTAAGCTATTGGCTATAGGAGCTAAAATCTATAGAGTGTAGAGAAACTAATGAACTAGTTCGCAGATTAGATATTAAGGACGATAACTTTAACGTAGGCAAAATATTCCATAACGATAAGGTAATGAAGGTAGCTTACTAGGAGTATATAGACCTTAAAGATGTTATAACAGAGGTAGAGGATAATTCCACTACAGAATAGGGAACATTAGTAGGGATCAAGACCCTACTAGACACAATGTCTATCGCTTCGCAAGACGCAAGAGAAGTAGGACAGTGAACTACTTCGGCACTCGATAAAGATAAAAGGCCAAAGGCTTAAGATTCTTACAGTAAGATGAGAGACGACCAAGATTCTTAAGATGAGATAAGGTAGACCTAAGGACCTACAATAGACAGCAACCGATGGAGCAGGGCAGCAGCTCAGTTTAAAGATATACGAATGAGCTCGGGATAGAGTTCCCCATAGGCACAAGATTCTTAAGACAAGATAAGTGAAATTTAAGACTCTTAAGACGAGATAAGAACACCAAATAAGCCTAGTTAAACTAAGGCTAGAGTAAAGCTTAAGTTAGAAGCAAGCTTAGGATTGAGAATCCTATAGAACTAAGATTTTAAGACACAAATAAGGACCTTCGAATAGATTAGAGAATCTGTAGCGTAAATAGTAACTAGACTAAAAGACAGATATATAAACCTAGAGGACTTGCTAGTAAAATATAGTATTCGGACTAAAGATTAAAAGAATAATACCAAGATTAAGAAGTAAGAAGACTTTAAGGATCTACTCGCAAGACATAAAAGAAAAGAAACCATAGAGGAATTTAGAGTAAGAATCGCCTTATAGTAAGAACAGAAACTAGATAAAAGATCTAGCATATTAGGACGTATAAGGAACAGAGCGCTAGTATAAAGAATTACTAATAGGTTAAGAGTAGGCATACTAAGAGCCAAGTAGCTTACTAAACTGGAAAATAAAGAGGATCTAGGAATCCTAACTAGGTTTGAGGAACGACACACTAAAGGCTATTACGACGCAGTAATAAGAAGATACTTCCTTACGGACGAACCGTATATACTCCAGCAGCTATACCAAAAGTGGTATAGGCAAAGGCACAATGATGAGTGGGAAGATTTCTATATATAGTTGGACGAAAAAGTTATCCAAGACCACCTAATTACGGAAAAAGTAATAAGTTACATTAAGGGAGCCTTGATTATAATATCAAGAGATCTAAAGAAGCGTTTAGAGGACTAGAGAAGCGAGAGGTGTATCTTAGTACCTACAAATAAAGTCGCAACGCTCAGATTAATATAATAGAGGTTTAAACTTAAGGATAAAGACGAGCTAAGAGTTGACCTAAAGCACCCAGTATATTACACATTAATGTGGATTGCGTGTGTAAATAATATATATAACATACACAGAGCACCCAAGGACAAGCATCGAAAATACCCTATAAGAATATATTGGATAACTGAGGAACAGAAATACCGGAATGCTAAGTATATATATAGCTGGTATCTAGTAAAAGTGTAGGAGTTAGGAGACTTAATACTTTAGCTAAAAAGATTTCTTACGGAAGAATGCCTAGATAGATGATAGTAGTGGGAATGTTTAGAGAATACGTATCTATAGTATATTAAAGAAAAGAAGCAAACTAAGTATTAGCCTAAGTTAGACTAAGTATAAATAGGATTAAGCAGCTAACAGTTAGGAAAAGTAGAAGCCCATAGGACTAGAGGGAGCTAGTAGTAGAGCCTTAGACCCTTAAAGGAATTTAAGGACGACACCTAAATTTATAAGTTAATTAATAAGATTAGCAGTTTAAGGCATTAATAGATAGTGGAGTAATAAGGAACCATATCTTACTAGCAGCAGTTAAAAGGATGGGTTTACTATACAGGAAAAAGGAGTGTTCTTACCTATTAGTAACAATTTTAGGAGATCCAATAACCTACGGAGGAGGGATTATTAACCTTAAAATAGGACCTATTCAGCTAACTATTAAAGGGAGATAAATCGAGATGTCTTTCGACATATTACTATTAGGAAATGATAAGGTAGTATTAGGAATACCTTAGTTACGGGAATATAATTTAAAGATCGATTAGGTTACAGGTTAGGTCGATATTAGAGATACTTAACGCCGCAAGATGCGATAATAGGCTAAGTTAGTATAGTACTAAGTCGGAGCGACATATGAAGAAACTAAGTAAGGCTTAAGTTATGTACTAAAGAGATACCACAAGTACGGCAAAAAACTATGGTTACTAGAAAGTGAGAAGCTATTAGAGTATATAGTATGGGACTATAAGATAGAATTGGAACCAGGAATAAGTCTAAGGTTCTTTTTAATCTATAAGCTTACTAAAGAGGAAGGTAGAGTACTAAAAGAGTTTGTCTAGGGAAACCTATAAAAGGGATATATTAGACTATCGCAGTTATTAGCGGGTTATCTAGTACTGTTTGTACCAAAGAAAAATAGCAAACTAAGGCTATATATTAACTATAGATAGTTAAACAGTATTACTAGAAAGGATAGGTATCCTTTACCCTTAATTAGCGAAATCTAAGACAGGATAGGCAACGCGCAAATCTTTATAAAGATAGATCTAAGATGGGCGTACTATTAGATTAGGATTAAGGAAGGCAATAAATAGAAGGCAGCCTTTAGGTTAAAAGAAGGACTATATAAACCATTAGTTATATAATTTGGGCTTATAAACGCACTAGCAACGTTTTAGAAGCGTATTAATAATATATTAGGAGAATACTTAGATAAATTTATTATGGTATATCTCGATAATATTATTATCTACTTAATAACTGAGGAAGAATATGGAGAGCACGTTAAATAGGTTTTAAAGAGACTATAGGAAGAACAGATGCTAGTAGCAATTAAGAAATACAAGTTCTTCACTAGGAAGATAGATTTTGTTAGATTTATTATTAAACTAGGCTAACTTAGTATAGATCTAAAGAAGATCGAGGTTATAGTAAATTGGCAGGAACTAGAGAACATTACGCAATTAAGATTATTTTTAGGGTTTTGCAATTACTGCAGAAGGTTTATAGCGCAGTAGTTAAAGGACATTAAGCTATTTATACAATTAACGAAGAAAGAAGAACTATAGGCATGGGGAGAGGAATAAAGGAAACTCTTTAATAAAGTTAAAGAGTTGTTTACCCAGGAGCTAGTTCTTAAGATCTATTAACTAGGATTAGAGACGGTTATAGAGATAGATGCATTAGACTATATACTAGGGGCATACTTTATATAAAGGTATTAAGATAGATAGCACTTAGTGGCATACTATAGTCGAAAGATAATACCACTAGAGTTAAACTATGATATTTACAATAAGGAGTTGTTAGGTATAGTTACAGCACTAAAGGAATAGAGAGCATTCTTACAAGGTATAGAAAAACTATTTATAGTTAAGACGGATTATAAGAACCTAACAGGATTCCTAATAATAAAGGAACTTAACTAAAAATAGGTTAGATGGGCGGAGATGCTTATAGAATACTATTTTAAGATTTAGTATACTAAAGGTATAGATAATACGCGAGCAGATGCTCTAAGTTATAAGGCTAAACTACAGAATAATAATGTTAGCGACTCAGTCAATCGAGGCACGAGCACGGCAAGAGGGGCGCGCAAGCCTGTACGATTGGTAGTCTATAAACGAGGATCTAAAGCTAGAGAAAGGAAAGGAGAAGAAGAGCAGCGCTGGTCGAAGTAGGGTTCTTTTTATGCGGTCTTCTAGTCACGTGACCGCGAAGTTCTGCCAAGTTCTGCCAAGTTCTGCCAGGTTCTGCCAGTGCCGTAACATTACCCCCCCCTCCGCAAAAGCCTGCCCTCAGGCTTTGTAGTCCGTATTATGCTTATGGGGCGTTCTTATCTTTATGTTCTTCCGGTAGCTTGTCGTCTTCGCTATGCCAGCACTCCATCCACTCGTCTAGGTACTTTGGGGGTCCTGGTTNATTAGGGTAGCGGTTATNGAATTCTTNAAGCTTATGGGGACTGCCAATAAAGTTCCATGCAGGGTACCAGGTAGGATCTGGGTCATAGCCTTTCCAACTAACGCGGTACTTTAGCGTTTTCCTTACTAGTTTACAGGCCAGTACTTCTTCAATTTCCCATTCGTTGTCGCCATTGACTTGAATCGGTAGGGGNGGTTCGTTCTTTTGTCCAGGCAATGGGTCGTTCGCAGCTTTCCGTAGCTTATCCGGCGAGAAAACGGGGTGAACCTTGATCGAATCCGGGAGCTTTACTTTGTACGAGTTACCTATCTTCTNAAGGACCTCATACGGTCCCGCCATCTGATAGTCTAGCTTACGGCTAGGCCGTTCCGTCTTCCAGTTCTTTGTCGTAACCCAGACCATATCGCCTACGGTAAAGTCGGGTTCGCGCCTATGCTTATTTGCCTGCTGTTCCATTGATTTCTGGGCCTTTTCTAGATTTGTACGGGCTACCGTCCAGGCTTCCTCTAAGCGCTTGGCGTACTGCTGGGCTTCCTCATGAGACAGTTTCTCGCGTACGGTCCGTGGTCCTTCTGGTCTATCCCAGTCAAAGCTTGTTNGGGGTAAATACCCCATTTCTAGTTGGATAGGTGCAAATCCCGTAGAGTCATGGGGTAGGGTCGCCTGGGCGTAGTCCATTAGGGGTAGCAGTTCGCCCCAGTTGTCCTGNAAGTAGTTAACAAAAGGCCGGAGTCTCTGATCTAAATATTGATTNACAATCTCCGTCTGGCCGTCTGTNTGGGGGTGGTATGCTGTAGAGAGCTTTAGCCTAATACCTAGGATCCGGGTAAACTCGTTCNAGAAGGCCGATATAAATTGCGGGCCGCGATCGGATACAATAGTATCTGGTGGTCCGTAAATGCGGTAGACGTAGTGGATATACAGTCGGGCCGCCTCCTTGGCATCAATATTCTTATGATAGGGAATTGAGAACGGGCGCTTGCCAAAGCGGTTAACTAGAATTATAACTATATCATATCCGTCGCGGTCTGTTGGTAGCTCATGGAAGTCTATAGAGATATGCTGCTAGGGGCGGTCGGGTATCGGGAGAGGTTTTAATAGTCCTGGGGTCTTATCTCGTGGAATTGTAGATCTACGGCAGCTGTCGCAGTTCCGTACATAACGGTTAATATCTGTAATCATTCCGGGCCAGTAGTAGCGGTCACCAATAATCTTACGGGTCTTATTTTTTCCAGGGTGGGCCGTAGAGACCTGGGCATGAGCTTCGGCAATAAGCCGGGTCCGTAAGTTCTGTTCCTNGGCTACTACTAGCCGTTCCTGGTGCTTAAGTAGTCCGTTTTCGAGGGACCATGGGCTGGCAACGTTCTTTGCCTTTTNACGGTATTCCTGTAGAGAGGGGGTCGTTCGGTTGGCCTGTAGTAGTTCATNAATAAGGTCAAGTTCGGAGGAGTTAACAGGACATATCTCGGCGCCCGAGGAGTCCGTGCTTAGTTCTGCCCGTATCCGGGGGTCAAGGTGTTCTGGTTGTAGTAGCGTCTGGGTCCGTAGTGAGATCTTCGCAGCCGTCTGGTNATCTAGGTCTTGCTCGCGCCTTGTAAGAGCGTCCGCACGGTTCGTAGCGCCTGGTCTATACATAATNAAGAAGTTGAACTGAGATAGGGTATCCGCCCAGCGTGCCTGCCGGGCCGTAAGGGCCTTGGTTGTCATGAAGTATTCTAGGGCCTTGTGATCTGAAACTACCTTGATCGGCTCAGGGGTCCCCTCTAGCTGTGCACGCCAGTGCTGAAAGCTAGAGATAATAGCCAGCATTTCTTTGTCATGGATGTGGTAATTCAGCTCGGCATCTATNATAGTCTTCGAATAGTATGCAATAGGGTGCCACTCTCCGTCCGGTTGCTTCTGGGAAAAAACACNAGCTATCGCGCNGTCTNAGGCATCAGTTTCTAGCATNGAGGGCCGTTCCGGGTCAAAATGGGCAAGTAGGGGAGCCGATACCAGCCGTTTCTTAAGCTCATTAAAGGCCTGCCTACATATGGCGTCAAAGTGGAAGGGCTGGTCTTTTCTAGTAAGACGGTTAAGAGGCCGGGCGATCCTGCTGTAGTTCTTAATAAAGCGTCGGTAGAAGTTACAAAACCCTAAAAAGGATTGTACCCCCTTTACGGTCCGTGGGGGTGNCCACTGGTCAATTGCGGCCGTTTTCTCTGGGTCGGTTTCGATTCCGTCCGTACTGATAATAAAACCTAGGTACTTTGTACGCTTAACACTGAACTCCGACTTCTTAATGTCGACCTGGAGGCCAGCCTCGCGGAGCCGTTGTAGGACTTTGTGGACGTGCTCCTCGTGTTCTAGCTCGTTCTCGGAGTAGATCATAATATNATCCAAATAGGCCGTACAGAAATCNTCAAGGTAGTCAAAGAGTANATCGTTCATGTACCGCTGGTACGTAGCTGGTCCGTTGGTCAGTCCAAAAGGGAGCACTTTACATTTATACGTTCCGTAACGGGTCCGANACGTAGTAAGATCTTCAGACCNGGGGTCCATCCTAATTCGGTGGAAGGCCTGGCGGATATCAAGCTTTGTAAAGACCTTAGCTCTACTCATTCGGGCCAGAGTCTCATNAAGTAGGGGCAGCGGATAGCGATCCTTGCGGGTNATGTTGTTNAGCTTANGGTAGTNGATGCAGAAGCGGAGTCCTCCATTTGGCTTTTTGANAAAGAGAATGGGCGAGGCGAAAGGGGCTTGGCTAGGCTCAATAAAGCCCTTATTTAGGTTATCGATGAGATACTGCTTCGTGGCCTNCAATTCGGTGATGGACTGCTCGTAGAGGGGGCTAAAGCTAAGGGTGTTTTCTTTGCCCTGCTCAATCTNAATCTTGTGGTCATACGGTCGGTGAGGTGGAAGTATATNGGACGCTGCTTTGGAGAATACGTCCTTGAATTTCTGGTGTCNATAGGGCAGNTTTTGTTCTACTAGTTCCTCATCCGTAAGCTCGCTTTCTTGTCCGCTAAGCTCGTTTCCCTTTTCCTNAATTATTCGATNAATTTCGTATAAGCTCGTCGTAAAGGCGACGGTATTAGGCTGAACCAAGTTCCGGTAGAATCCTACGGCACCAATGCAGCAGACATCAACTGGTGGGAGGTCCGCTGGTTTCCTTACAGCCGTTTTCCGGACCGTATTTTGCGGTCTAGGGTTTGTAATCTTTCTTAGCTCCTGTTCCATCTTCCGCAGGTTGTCCCTCCGATCTATCAGTTCAGTGTGACGTCCGACGTCCCTTGCTGTTCTTCGTGGCTGCATAGGGCCTAAGCTCTCCATGGGGGGCTTTTCTGGGTCACTACTGACTTCCTGGGTCTTTGATGCGGGTGGCGTGACATGGGTAGTCTGGGGGCGACGTAGTATACGGATCCGTTGCGAATCAAGCTGTANATCTTTCTCGAAGGCCTGGTCCCTACGCANAGCATCGGCCTGGTAAATAGTATTAATCTGGGGCCGTANGAGGTTTTCNATTGTAATGCTGATTTCTTTTATGAAGGAAGGGGTCGGGGGTAGGGTTTCGGGCCAGGTAAGCCGTCTACTCCGTACGTCGAGCTGTAAGCCTAAATAGGCTAGCCATTTTCGCCCTAAGATNATATNGTGGCTACCTAGGTCCGTAATAAGGAAGGGGGCGTTNTACTGCCTTCGTCCGTCGACACGGAGGTGAATCCGCAAGATAGTCGNAATGGGTGGTCCTATCCGCCNATTGTACCCGCGGATAGGAATTGGTTTGGGCAGTTCTTCGATGGGTGCATTTAGAAAGTCAGCCAGCTTTACGGCACACTGGGTGTCTATTAAGGCNAAGGCATTTGCTCNAGAGTNAGCTAAAGCAGAGGTTAAAACTTGGTATCCATTGCGGAATAAAGTACAAGGGATAGTGCAGCTTCTTCCACNAACTAGCCGACCNAGATCAACATCTGACATGTCGATCCCTTTTGACCCTAGAGAGGAGTCTTCCTCTAGGGTTCCTCTTTTTCCGACTCCGCGCTGTCCTCCTGGATTAATAGAACCTCGTCCGCTTTCGCGTTTNTCGGGNAATCCTTTGCACGGTGACCTTTCTGTCCGCAAGAGAAGCAAGCTCCTTGATNACTGAGGGCCTGTATACGGGGGTTGCTGTACGTAGGCCGAGCATTCGCCGGACCCATGGCAGGGCTGGCCGCACGGCTAGCTGCTGAATTGGCGGTGGGCTGTACGGGTGGTGCTGNGGGGGTTGCCGATCGTGCCGGGGCATTGCGGGCCGTTCTTGTATTGCTTGTGGTCTGATTTNAAGGGTTTCTGGCTTTGTACCGTTCGGCGCGTGCCTTAATTCGGCGGAGGCCTTGGTCGATAGCCAAGCACTGGTCCGTAAGTTCCTTTAGCGTCTGTACAGTAGTAAAAACTGGCAGTACGGCTCGCTGCAGGTCTAGGGTAAGCTTGTCAAATAGGTCTGGCATTAGATCTTCCTGGGGAATTCGAGCCTGGCCGGCTAGGTGCAGAAAGCGGGTCTGAAAGGCCGAGAAAGTCTCTGTCGTTTTTATGTTTAGGCTTTTATAATCGAGTCGGGCGTTCTGTACTTTGAAGGGGTCCTCATAAATAGAAGACAGGTGGACGATCATCTCTTCTTNAGAGAGGAAGGGCTCTGCCGAGTCCTGTGCGTACCGCGGACGTAGGTGCGTCTGTGCGTCCCCGCCGGTACGGCCGAAGACGTAGGCCATTTTAGCCCGAGTGGTAGGGAAGTGGTCCGTATTGACTTCGAGCTTGTCCTGCAATTGAAGCTTCCAATTGTTGAATGTAGGGTTGGTTCCGTCTGTAAGCAACGGGGGGTCCGCGACCTTTGCGGACCGCGACGATGCTGATGCTGTACGTTGGGCTAGAGCCTCAAGGACCGTAGCAAGTCTCTGGGTGTCTGATGATTCCTCGCTAGGCGTAGGGGGTTCTCTGGCTTNAAGCAGCTCTCGAAGTCGTTCAATTTCGGCATTGGCTGCTGCGAGCTCCACTTGGGAGTTCGAGTNAGTTGCTGTTTNACCNTCGGAGGTATTCGAGGGTCCTGCGGCTGCTTTGCCGGCTGCTGTATTTCTTNGCATCGTGGTACGGTTGTTGGGGTAACCTCCGGTAGGATTCTGCAGGGGTTCTGGTCTNTGCGTATTCTGTGGGTCTTGTTGTTCTTTTCTGTTCTTCTGGTTCTGGTAATATTCTTTGGGTCTAATTCTGTGTTCTGTTCTGGTTCGTGGTCCGTAGATATATTTGAGTTCCTTCTCAGGAAGAAAGGGTAGTTGAGCTTTAGATAATGTTAGCGACTCAGTTAATCGAGGCACGAGCACGGCAAGAGGGGCGCGCAAGCCTGTACGATTGGTAGTCTATAAACGAGGATCTAAAGCTAGAGAAAGGAAGGAGAAGAAGAGCAGCGCTGGTCGAAGTAGGGTTCTTTTTATGCGGTCTTCTAGTCACGTGACCGCGAAGTTCTGCCAAGTTCTGCCAAGTTCTGCCAGGTTCTGCCAGTGCCGTAACAAATAAGAAGCCATTAGGGGCTTTACTGCGAAAAGATATAAACGGATTAATTAGGTACAATTATTTAAAGATTATAGCGACTTAGGAAAAACTGAAGAGAGTTTATAAGTCACTAGAAAGCTTTTAGGCATAAAGAATTCTAAAGGCGCAACTAGAAGATCTATAGACGGATATATACAAGAATTGAGAAGCTAAGTATATCCTAAAAAGCATAGCAGAATAATTTATGGAAGAATTTTATAAAGGAATAACTTAAGGATACAACGGAGCTAGAGGCTTAGTGTTAAGACTCTAAAAGGAGTATATTATTAATAAAATCTAGGGACTAGCACAAAAAGTTATAAAGGAATATTTAGATTACTAAAGAAATAAACTAATAAGGTATAAGCTATATGGAGGGCTATAACCTATTAAAACACCAGAGGGACTATAGGAGGTTATATTATGGGACTTTATTATTAAGTTACCAAAGTTAAGAGATCCTATTGCCGGATAAGATTATAACGCGATCTTAGTAATAGTAGACAAGCTTACAAAGTGGGGATACTTTATAGTATATACAGAAGAAATCTTAGCGGAAGATATCGCTAGAATTTATGTTAAAGAAGTGTTTATAAGATATGGAGTACTAAGCAAGATTATATTAGATAGAGATTTAAGATTTATAGCAGTATTCTAGGAAGTATTCTTAGCGGAGCAAGGAGTTAGAGTAGTAACTTCCACCGCATATTATCCGTAGATAGACGGTTAGACGAAAAGACTAAATTAGACACTAGAGTAGTATCTAAGACACTATATTAATTACGCGCAGAATAATTAGGTATCGTTACTACTAGTTATACAGTTTACATATAATGTAACACCTTAAGAAGGAATAGGCATATTACTATTTAAGGCAAATTATGGATATAAGCTAAGGACATCGTTGTTACTATAATAAGTAAAGAAAATAAGTAGTAGAGCTAAAGAAAGAATAAAGACGTTAATAAATCTTTATATAGACCTTATGGAATTAGTAAAGAAAGTATAAGAGAGAATAAAAAAGTACTATAATGCTAAGAGATTTAAGGGACCAGATCTTAAGGAGGGAGATAAAGTATGGCTACTATATAAAAATTTTAAGAGTTAACGACTAAGTAAGAAGTTGGACTACGTTAGACTAGGACCTTTTGAAATTATATAAAGGATTTCACCGGTTACGTTTAAGTTAGACCTACTAGCCAAAATAAAAATCTACCCTATACAGTATATTGCAATGCTAGAGCCAGTATACGGGAATATTAAGCTACTAGTTTACGAAGCAGATACGTATAGAGAACAGGAAAAAGACAAATAGTAAGTTTTAAAGATTATTAGTTATAAGGACATTGACGATAAAATATAGTATAAGGTTAAGTGGATAGGCTATAATAAGACTACCTAGGAACTACTAGAGAACTTAAAGAATGCTATAGGAAAGGTACAGGAGTATTAGAAGAAATTAGGTTAGGCAGCATTAATAAAGAAGGATTGCTAAAGAATAAGTTACCTAAGGGGGACCTAAGAAGAGTAGTTGCCGAACTACTTGGATCTGTTTCCTTCTCTATTAAAAGAGAATCCGTTTTTTTATTACTAAGTTCCTATAGACCCTATTCTACAAGTTTCTACTCCTTAGAACGCACCTTCTTACGAACCTTCTTAAGGCGAAGTAAACGAGTAGATACCGCGATGCGAGTATCTAGAGCCTTCTGTTCCGCATTATAAAAACGTTCTAATTTAGCAAGGGCTTAAGATAGTTTACTATCTAGCCGCGTAGTAGTAGATTAAATATAAGACCCTAAGACAAATTAATTAGGGAACTAGACGACTATTAAGAGTAATAGGCCGCGTATATTTAGTATTAGAAGTAGAGCGAACGTTATAGGACGAACGAATATTTGCTTTAGTGCACTCTAAATAAGAGAACGGTTGTTATAAAGATAGGTTCGCTAACGCAATATAAACCAACCCCTCTTTTAAACAGCGAGAATATGGAGATGGTATAATCTTACTAAGAGACAATATCGCAGCAATAGTGCGAGCACGACGTTGGGCGTGTAAAGAAGAAATTGCTTTAGGTATAATGAGTAATAATATTAACTAAATTAATTAGACGGACATTGTACCTCTAGTAAATAACTTAGAGATATTTTAAATCTTTAAGGACAAAAATAAAGAGGAGGGAGATGGTGTTACGGACGCTTTAAGTACGATATTACAACTACTAGGAGAGGAGTTGGAAGAAGCTAGTTAGTTAATCTAGGCACGGTTTAGGATAGAGCCGGTAGAACCATATAATGAGGAATAGTAGCTAAGGTTATATAATATGCTACGTATTAAATGAGAGGAACGAGAGGAACTTATATACCTTATATATAAGACGTACATTACGTATAAGAAGGATTTCTTAGGAGTACGGTTATGTATTTAAGAGACCACAGTCCCTACCTAGATAGTTCCTTCCTTGTAGTAATTCTCAGAATACAATTAGAGTTAATCTGTTGGGCAACCACTCCACCAGTTGTTATTACGTTATTAACTTTAACTTGCTTTACCTACATACCTAGCCTAATAATAAGCCTATTGTAGTTCTTGCTATAAGGTTCCGTTACAATAAAGAACTAAAAAACGGAACGATCTAGCTATAAGCTAGACTATTAGATAGCAGGACTATATAAAGTCTTTAAAAAGATAGGTAACTTGTATAAGGTAAAGCTCTTAAATTTAATTAAAGTTTACTCTATTTTCCCGCTGGATAAGCTATAAAAAGCCGTAAATAACCTATTACCTAGATAAAAAAACGAACCTCCCCTACCGATTTAAGTTAATAGCAACAATAAATAGGAAATTAAAGAAATACTAGCTTATAAACTAGTAAGGAAAACGCTAAAGCATCACGTTAATTAAAAAGGCTATAACTTAGATCCTTCTTAATACCCTTTATAGAACTTTATTAGCAGTCCCTATAGGCTTTAAAAAGTCTATAACCGTTACCCTAATGGGCTAGGACCCTTAAAGTACTTAAATAAATAAATAGAGTACTAATATAGTAAAGATAATAAGCTACTAGAAGAATATAAGGATAAAAACACCCTATAGGTATAATATAAATATATAAAGCCTAAGGGCAGGCTTTACTAAAGGGGGGGTAATATTATAGCACTGGCAGAAAATGGCAGAACTTAGTAAAACTTAGTAGAACTTTGCGGTTACGTAACTAAGAGGACTATAAAAAAAACCCCTACTTTAACTAGCGCTACTTTTCTTCTCCTTTCCTTTCTCTAGCTTTAGATTCTTATTTATAAATAATCTAATTATATAGGCTTACGCGTCTTTCTTAACATATCTATACCTTAATTAACTAAGTCGCTAATATACCCTACTAGTTTATATTTACCTTATTAACATTAATTTTACCTATATACCTAGCCTATTAATAAGTCTACCGTAGTAGCTACTATAAGGCTTTGTTATAAGTCCTGCTTAGTTCTAAATAGGTTTTTAGCAAGTTCTTGTTAGGACCGTTAAAAGGCCTTAAAGCGATAATAAGGTTTAATCTATACTATAGTAAGCTATCCTTATACAACGTTTAGATACTATTATATTAACTAATATTAATAGATTTACAGCTTTAGATTAATAGAATTAGACTGCTATTATTAATATTAGGGGTAACTAATTATCTTCCCTCTATTAACTTTTAAGCCAAGTATAATACTAAACGCCTATTACTAAATTATAGCGTAGAGCTCCTAGATCCTCCTACTATTGCGTAAAAATATATATAAATCTATCTAAGTAGTTAAACCTAATTGGACTATAATTAACTAAATGAAATAAATAAGCTTAAAGCTTTAAAATATCTAATTAACCAAACTCAAGACCTATAGTCTGAATTGTTTGTTTATTAGCAAGTCCAGGCCTATAATAACCCTGCAAACGTAAATCTGTGATATTGGACTATATAGGTCCTATCTGCGAGTTTTCGACGCATTCGAATGTAGCTTGCTAGCAAGGAGTAACCACCATAATTACCAAAAGGATCGGGTTAATGACGAACTTGCCAAGCAACAGCCAAGTAGCCAAGAAGACAGCTTCGTTTATAGTGTCTTGTCTAGCCAATCCAGGGCTATATGTTCCACACGACGTCACGCTCCTCTCTTGTTTTTATCTTGGCCCTTTTCTAAACTGCCAGCATCCCCCCAGACATCTTCACCTTCAGTGTTGGCGAAAAGGTCCGTCCTGACAACTGCAATCGCTTTCGTTTCCTTGTGGCTCTCCTCAATCCCATTCCCGGCACCATATAATCGCGTTTCCGTTGAGAATAGACTGTATCCAATCCATTAGTAAGCTGATATCTGGTCGTAGCCCACATTCACTGCTTCTAATTAGAAATAGGCTCAAAGCCAATATGCCTGCCAGCAGTGCCCCTTCCGCTATCTCGATTGTCAAACCAAAACCCATCAAGAATCCTTGGTGCAGCGAAACGTGCTCATGCTGTGGATGTTCTGAGACTTGCTCATGTGTGGTGATGTGAGTCGGGTCATGAATGTGGATACTGTCAGAGGCTTGGAAAATCAGGAGACGTATTTGGCAGGGAGGGCATAATGTGAACGGAGAGATATAAGATTTCCGATGGAGCATCGGATACTCCACCAGTATAGAGTGCTGGAATTCATCCAATAGCCACGGTCCTAATAATACATTATCAACCTTCAATCTGTGATCTGTACGCCTCGGCCCAATAGCACATTTATACTGCGCCACATCGTGCATGAGTTGTCGAAGCTGTTCGCTGGTCGTAGGATTCCGACGGGAATTACAAGTTCAGTAATATTCAAATGTTAAATGCTATTTAGTTTTAGAAAGTTTGGCATGGAACACCGCGGCAAAAAGTTGTTTCGCTAAATGCCCTAAATGGCCCGGAAACACTACTGAATTTAATTTCCGCTGCCAAAGCCACTTACAAAGAATGAAGAGATTTGGAAGCTGTGATTCTGCACTTTACAGAATAGACCTAGGATTCAAAGAGGTGGAACTACACATTACAGGTATGCTGATCCACTAACATCATGTGCCGCTCAAGTATTCAACAGATTTCAAAAATATCAATACTTCTCAGCTGCACTGACAGAGTGCCGATGCTCCAGGATCGTGTCCTCGTGGGTTGGCGGTCCGGCATAGTTGGTCCGTCCCCATATGAAGTACCATCCTGAAGCAATGATAAAAAAAGCAGCAAAGACTACTGATGCGTAGTTCATAGAAGTAGCCGTGACAGGAAGATAGGAAGGCATGCAAAATAACGGAATGGCCAAAAGGCTCCAAGCTGGTGAATAAAATTAGCAGTGGGACATGCAAGGGGAGCAGACTTACCTATAGCAATCACATTGCAAGTGGCACCTAGAAGACCTAGATCGAAGTTCCCGTTCTTGAGGTGAGATCGCCCTCCAAGCAGTGAAACAGCGATAGGTGCAGCATAGGAGACGGTAAGGCAGATGACTCCAACGCCAGAGAATGCATTAAATGCAGCAGCCGAGCCAAAGTATATGATGCCGAGAATAATTTGTACGGTCATACTAAGCATCATAGCATTTAGGGGTACATCGAGCGTTTTGTTGACTTGCTTCCACCAACGAGAACCGGGAATCGCTCCGTCACGTGCAAAAGCCCACGTGCAGCGCGATGCTGCAGTTGTGCAACCGATGCCGCACATCAAGGCAAGAACGAGAAGAGGAATTAATAGGCCAATCGCACCGCCGGAACTCCCCACTGCTGACTTCAGAATCGTAGGGACAGGTTGGCCCGAGGGGATGGCAATGAGGTCGACGAGATTTGGGAGAACGAAGGTCAGAGGGATCAGGAACAGGAGTCCACCGATGGTGTTGATGATAACGGTAGCAACCATGGCCTTTGGGACCTGAGTTGCTGGGTGCTCCACCTCCTCGCACATCCTATCCCAGTTAGTGATAGCGCATAATTTGGAAGGCTGTACCCACGAAACAATCATTCCCGTAGAAGAGGTCGCGTAGGCAGCCTGCAGTAACCCAACCATGAAGCTCCAACCTGCAGGCCAACCGGAATTCGAGGGGTCAAAATCACGAAAAACGTAATCGGCACTGTGTCTACCATGCTTCGCAATCACAAGGGTGCAAATGATGATGGATATTAAGCCAGCAAACGTCCAAAAGATAGCGAAGGTCTACTTGGCCGTAAACAGATTAGCGATACGCCCACGGACTGGTGCTCCGATACTCACATCCAAGATAGGCAGCCACCTGTTTCCTAGAGACGAGATAGCATTGCATAGGAGAGTGATGCCTAAGAATATAAGGAATACCTGATACGTCTCTCCTGCGAATATCTCGACGCCAGGTGAGCTCTCGAAAACATTAATTGAAGAAGCCAAGAAAAGCGAAGTGCCAAAATTCACGGCGAGAGTGATGGTGATATTTCCAACAACAAAGGACCAGCCGCAAATCCAGGAGGCAATTTTTCGGTACCATGGGGGGGCCAGCATGAAGGTCTGGTAGTAAACGCCTCCAGCGGTTGGGTAGACGGAGCATATCTCTCCCAAGGAAACGGCGACACAAAGGATGATGAGCGATACGCTGACCCAACCCCAGATAATATTGACGGGTCCGCCTCCGACAAGAGGATAGAAGAAGGTAGTAGCTAGACCGTAGGGAATAGAAGCCAGGACGAAAGACATGAAGACAACCTGCAAAGTTGACCTGTTTCTGGATAGTTCGGCAGTATATCCCATGGCCTCCAGGAGGTCATCTGCAGAGTTATGACTTCCATTTTCGATGCCTGTCCCCCCAGCCCTGCTACTGATGCTGAACTTTTTCGCGATGTTGGAGACGCGTGAAGGCCTGCGCTGCTGAAGATCGTTTCGAGATGCAATGTCGATGGAATTGGCGTCAGCCTGGGTGAAGGGCTCACTCCGAGGGGAGGTTTGCGCCATGATGGCATGTAGGGGATGCAGATGCCGGGTGCAATGGGGTACCAGAGGAAAATTTAGTCCATGAGATCATCCGCCAGGTCCGCCGTAAAATCCCAGGTCGCTTCTTCCCGTCGCGATGCCATGGGCTAGCCCCTTGGGTGGACCCCCGCTTTTCACCCCGCTAATCAAAACAAAGCGACGCATACTAATGTAGGGGTGTGTACTGCAAAATGCTGTAGGATGTGATACGATTCGTGCCAGTGCGCATAAGGTAGAACCGAGGATGGAGCTGTGGGCTAAGGCTATCCCCATTCGGCAGCTGGGCAGGGCTGTGTCTTGGCAGACTGTGCGCACGTGCACATCTCGGAACGCCCGGCCTGGGGGCAAAACACCCGCTTGATTGGTCTTCGCCATCTCAATCTCCCTTCAGCTACCAAGACCTTCGGTTATTTTACCTACAAAACAGGGAGGTATGTGGCACGCGATTGACAGAAAAAGTGGGACTGCAAAATCGCGAGATCCACGTTCTCATCGCCCACCACCGGAATTTGTAGTCGTCTTTCCGTTTGACTACTTTTACTACTAAGAATACGATAACCAGAGGCCTTCGAGCAGCCGTAGTAATTAAAGACTTTATTGTTAAAGCCCTGAAGGCCTATCGCGTGGTTAAACTCGATCGCGCCAGTAATACGGGCCTTCTGCGGCGTTGTATCCCATGCGGTCAAGGTGCTCCTTTAATTGTGGCCCGTGCGCGAACACCAAAACATTAACACGCGTCTCTACTGAAGTATCTATATGGCTTCCTATCGTGATTAAACCCTGCGCGCATGGGCCTTGCTAACAGGAACACCTAAATCGAATTAAGCCACGATAGGGTTGAATTATATATTAAATCTGAGCTTTATTACTATAATATTGGGTTATAATTAATTGATTAAATCCATAGCTTTATTTGCCAAGACTTGATTAAATCTAGAGCCTCTGGTTGGCTCGGTAAAAGGAGCACCTTTCGTGACCGCGCATGGGATAGTGTTTTTGAGACCTATGCTGCCCGTAGTAGAGATATTGCTTATTTGCAGTCTCGTTTTTTTTGTCAATGGCGTGTGTGGGTATCCCTTCCGCTGGTAGGGTCCTAAGATAGTTGGACCGTGCGCGAACACCAGAATCAGAAGTACCTAGGTACGCGTATGATCACTGAGCTTTGATCCTATTGATTCTATTGGCTAGCTCTTATCGATAACCGTAGGACTCATTTTACCAGCGGAAGGAAGGCTGGCTGGTTGGCTGGATTATTCGGAGAATACTATTGCCTTATCGGATTGCGTGCAGCCCGCCGTGCTAAGTCTTTTCTTCCTCGGCAAATTCAGCAGGGACAGTCACGTTGGCACGTTGGTTGCCATCAACCCTTCCACTCAGGCGTCCAGGGTATCCACAGACTCTTTACTCTCTACTGCCGCTCATCAATAAGGTTAAGTAAATCAACATTAGCTCGTTAAAGCGTATAGATGTTGTTCTTGCCTTGGAGCCACAAGTCTCATCGAAACGCTTCCATAAAAAAAGGATACTCTTTTGGCACAACTTGAATCACTTCAGCCTCGCTAGGTACAAAGCATATTCCATGCAGAACAATTAGTCATTCAATTCCCTCATTGAAAGTTTTCTTGCTTTTGTTCCGTCGCCCACTTTGCGAGCCTCTAACTTAATAACTCGTTTCCTTTTATTCCACAGTGGTAACATCAGCCTACGCTAGGCTCGTTCGAGCCTAGTCGGCTTTCTGTCGCTATGCCCCACTAGCAAGTAACTATGCTTGAATCAAAAACCTGCACAAGAGTCATCGCCAAGATGGATACAACTGCCCTCGACGAAGAACGTCGCACTTCAGCACCGCACGACAGCCGTCTAGGAATCAGAGGGAGGCTTCGTCATTTCACATGGGCGTGGTTCACTCTTACCATGTCCACCGGGGGTTTGGCCGTTCTCCTCAATAGAACCCCTCACAAATTTCGCGGCCTTATTACGATTGGGACTATCATTTTCATCTTTAATCTAATCCTCTTCTTGTGTCTAATTACCGCGATTATTACTCGATTTCTTGTCGATTCGAAAGCTTTGCGCCGCTCGCTTTTCCACCCAACAGAAAGCTTGTTTTTCCCGTGTTTCTGGTTATCCATGTCCACGATACTTTTGGGAACACAGGCTTATGGCGTACCATCCTCTGGGCCGTGGCTGCCTGTTGTTCTACGTGTTCTGTTCTGGATATATTTGGTGTGCACCTTCACCGTCGCAGTAATCCAGTACTACATTCTTTTCACCGGCGAACATTTGACTATCCACTCCATGACACCATCTTGGATTATGCCCGTCTTTCCCGTTATGCTTTGCGGTACGTTGGCCAGCGTGCTTGCCGCCGACCAACCTCCTGATCAAGGACTTCCGATCATAGTGGCTGGTGTGACATTTCAAGGCCTGGGTATCTTTGTAAGCATGATCATGTACCCTCTATACCTTGGTCGGCTTATAGGCGACGGCCTCCCAGCCATTGATTTGAGGCCAGGCATGTTTATTTCAGTAGGACCACCGGCTTTTACCAGTTTAGCATTGATCGGCATGGCAAATTCACTTCCATCGAACTACAATTTCCTCTCCACACACCCACTGTCAACCGAGGTGCTGCAGACCATGGCCCTCTTTACTGCGTGTTTTCTATGGGCACTGGGGTTTTGGTTCTTCTGTATCTCTGCGATTAGTTGTGTTAGTGGCTTACGCAACATGTCTTTCCATCTGACCTGGTGGGCTTTTGTCTTTCCCAATGTCGGTTTTACTATCGCTACGATCGACATTGGGACACAATTCCAAAGCCAGGGAATACTTTGGGTCGGAAGCGCAATGACAATCTTACTAGTTGTTATTTGGTGCTTCGTATTCTTAAATCATATTAACGCTGTTCGTCAGAGAAAGATTTTGTGGCCTGGAAGAGATGAAGATAAAGAAGGATGACGTATCGTGTCGGACGACGCGCTAATTGCGATCGTCGTCCTGTTTCCTTTAAGGGTGTAGACCAGGGGTGTCTTGGCCATTTGACTTGACTGTATATATTGAGGCTCAACAGCCTACATTAATTCGACAGAGTTCTCCTTCTTGACTGCACCGTTCAACATATCGCGCCGTGTATGAAGGAATCTTGGAATCTTAATGAAACTTACTGCGTCATCACGACGTCGCTGTTGCCGCTAGCCGTGAAAATGAGTTGATCAGCAAACTTGCGGAGGACTATAAGTCGGACTGTTCTGCTGGGTAGGTTATCTCATAAATCAGACCCTCGATGGATCGTTGGTGCGGTGCACGGTGCACGGTCGTGCTGCTCCTTATTAACCAACGAGATTTTCCACTGAGGTGGTAACGGAGCGTCAAAATACACCAAAATTCAACTCCTTCACTGCCGTATCCCGACCCTTTTGCAACGTCTAGTTATTATAAAAATACCACGAGGTAGGAGCTCTTTGGCTTCTCTATCTATTGTATCGAATAACAACGTCATCGCTATATTATATAAAATATTGGACATAGGCGTCTAAGAGCCTATGGGCGTCGTTTTAGTGAAGTTATCGTAATCCTGCCTTACTACTAAAACTTACGTGCTTCTCTAGGTCTAATTATCTCTAAAAATACTACGAGGTAAAACCTATTTATCTTCTCTATCGCCTCTACGTTATGGCGATATCGTAGCTTCATTTTATAAGAAGTTAGATATAGGCAGTCGGTTAGTTTTAGTCTAGTTTTATCGCAATCTTATCTTACCGCCAAAACTCACGTACTTCACGTCTATTATCTCTAAAATACTACGAGGTAAAAGCTCTTTATCTTCTCTATCGCCTCTACGTTATGGTAATATCGTCGCTCTATTTTATAAGAAGTCGGATATAGGCAGCCGGTTGAGTTTTAATTTTAGGCCGTATTAAAGTTAATATTGAAGACGAATTTATTATTAAATAGATCACTGTCCTTTAAGTACTCGTAACGTCGCCGATATAAGGTCTGTAATATATACTACCTCTAACGATATCCTTTTTCTTCTTCTCCTTAGCTTAGTATCTGTTACGGCTCGTACAATTGCTTCTGAACCGAAGCTTGTAGAATGCTGTATTACGAAGATACTAAGCTGAGGAGCAGAAAGAGGTCGAGGAAAGGACAGGTCTATATACACGAGCCAAGTCTCCAAGCGAGCCCCTGACTAGGCTGTATGTAGACGTCGCAGGGGCGGTGCCCCAGCGCCGTCACAGTATCTTCGTAATACAGCATTCGTTCAAGCTTCGATCCAGAGGCATTTCTTCGAGCCGTGACAATATTCTTTCTTAGTCCTCTACTATAATTTGCTTATAGTAAAAGTTTTATAGTTAAGGGTTTACATATTCGCAAAATATTTAGCTATACTATATATATTAGCTCTAAGGTATAATATACTGTAGAGTTAGCTAAGGGTAGTTATTTCTCTATTAAATAGTTAGAAGGCGTGTTCTACTGCTATAGCGGCCAATCTTACGTAATATCTATAGCTATATTAGATTCTTAATATAGCTTTAATATAACTTACCCAAACTTGCTTCGTCTATAAGCTCTTTTTCTATCTTAGAAACGTAATAGATAGTAAGAACTATCTTAATTAAAGCTTATATATACCTTTAAGAACATTAGATTTGAAATATAATATTATTGTAGTAGTGCGGTAAGGTTGTATTATATATAGAGTAGGTTTATACCGGAGCTAGAATATTACTACTAGCCGATAGCTAAAACGGTATATAAAATTATTTTAAAAGAAAAGCTAGAACTTTAACTTAAAAAAACATGTCTAAAATCCTCTATTGCTAGCTGTAGACGCTACCCTAATGCTTATCCTCTTAGATTATTATAGCTGTATATATTTGCTTATCTAAAAGGCTCACTAATGACGTTCCTGCCTGCCTTAAGCTGTGACCTCTCTGTCATATTTTTTGATATTACCACCAATGCCTCTACCATGCATCCTCCTCTCAACCTTGTCGGTCAGATGCTTTTTAGGGTCCTTTGTAAGAAGAGACCCAATAATGGCAATTCCTCCAAATCCAAGGGATGCAAGATAAACAATCTTGAATGCTTGCGAGTATGCAATCGGAAGAGCTTGAGTAACGGCGGTAATGATTGCGATGGTGATTCCAGGAACCTCCGCGAGGGTTCCTTTTGAGGCAGCAGCTAACACCGCAGGGACCTCTGCTGCAGGTAAACCTGCCGCAACTGCTGCTCCACCCACCGTCGCGGGCAACGTCGTTGCTAGCCGATTCGTAAGAATTGTTGAATAAACAGCAACAGCTATCGAACCACCTGCGGCCCTTATCGATGCCAGCATCCCAGATGATAACCCAATATCTTCTGCGTGGCAGAAGAGGGGTGCGAGAGAAAGGGCAGCAAGCTCAATGACTCCGACGAAGAAAGGTCCAATGATTGTGAAAGCGATACCCATGGTTTTAGTGCTAGGAGTCAAAGATGCCAGAGATGACACAAATGCTACCATACCCAAGGCTGACAATATGATCCAATAGCGTGCATGTCCGAAGAAACGAACAATGACGCCTCCACATACTTCGCCCAAGGCCGTAGCAGCAGAGACAGTACACTAAAAGGTAAAGCGTTAGCAAACTAAACAGCAACTTGCAGCTTAGATGAAACCACATACTGAGAGCCAACCAGCATAGTCAACATCATGAGTGTACATCTCAGAAACTTGCTGAGGCCACAGCAAGACCGCACTATAGTAAAACATAGAAGCAACAGTTGCGCATGCTACGAGACTAATAAATCCTCTGTTCCGAAAGAACTTCATAGGCATCAGAGGGTATTTCTGGTTTCCGAACGCCTCCCAGAATCCGAATAGAATCAGCAGCCCACTACCAATCGCAATTGTGCAAATAACAGCGGCAGACTTCCATGGGTATAGCCCTCCTCCCTGAGATAGTTTAGTAGAATTTATAAAATGCAAGAGAGTGTGCCTACCCAAGAGATGCCCATTAAGAAGAGTGTAAGGCCTGAGATCCACAAGAACATACCAATATAATCCAACTCCTTCATCTGCGACCGTTTTGACTTGCGTTCGTGCAACATATCAAAAGTTGGCGGATGGTAGAAAAAAAACAGGAGAATGATAGTAAGACCGACCACAATGATGTTCAGGTAATAGGTCCATCTCCATCCTAGGGAAGGGTGTTGAATAAAGCTTCGAGCAATTTTAGGTCCAAAGGTCGCGATCGGTGCAGATGTTATGAATATAACTGACATGACCATAGGACGATACTTGTTGGGCACTAACTCTCCAACAGCAACACCGAAGCTCAGCTGGATGCATTCGCCAAGGCCGTACACCACGCTTGCGACGATGAGAGCATTGACGTTCCGCGCGGTGGCTCCCACGATTACACCGATGAATGCTACGCAATTTCCGCCAATAAAGAACCATCGACGTCCGAACAAGTCACTCAACCGGCCAACGATCAAGAACATGCAACTTTCCGCAAGAGATCTTCCAATGTTCACCCAGACAATATTTTTGCTTGGCCCAATGTCCGCATCAATGTATGTAAGGACGTTCGTTGGTAGAATGAGGAAGATGTAGGCTGATACTTGTCCAAGGGAAAGGCCCTAGCCAGTGTAGTTAGAGACATGATCCAAAAAGCCGTGGAGTTATTAGCTCACAAGAAGAGTTCCAATGAACGGCAAGCTGTAATAATAACCTTTGGGTAGATTATCTCCAAGAGCAACTTCATTGATAGAAAGTTGGTCTGCATCCCGAGAAGCAGAGCACTCATCTTGGACGACTTCACTCTTCCCAACGGCCTCTTCGTCATGCCGTTGTGACATAGTCACACCAATGATTTGTGCGCGCTCGATTCGCGAAAGACAGAGGGAAAAGAGGAACGAGGGGAACCCCGAAGGTGGTAAAGAAAGACGTCCCGACTCCTTAAGAAGTCTTTAACCCAGGGGAATGGATAGAAGAGTTAGGGGTGGCAGGCGATTATAATGAAACGATACGCAGAACCCGGAGGCTATGGTTGCCTCCATCACTAGCTACGAAGTTTTCGAAATGGACACGCCTTGCGTCTATAAATTATTTTATTTAAAAGAAATATCAGCCAACTAGATACACCCAAGACAGTCCAAGACATGAGGACCTTTTCCGATCTACAAGCTCGCATACAGTTGTACCGATTAGCCTTGCGCCTGATATTTCCCGTTGCTGCGCGGTTTTTACTGATATTTTCAGATCGACCGTAATCAATTTAGTGGGGTCTTTGGGTATTGGCAGGGAACTGGGGTCCGGGGTAGGCAAACTCTTAGACGCCAGATAGGGCCTGGTTCAGGGATCCGACGGGGGGGTCCCTTCCCCCCTACATAATAGCTAGATTCTCTTCAATTTGATACTCACACGAGTTCTGACACAAACCGACAAATCCGGACTCTTACTCCACACTCCCACTCAGCAAAACAAAGTAAGGCCACTATTAAATCATTGTGTAATTCCTGACTCGTGACAACACCACTTAAACTGTTCCTCTCGTGCAAACAAGTCATACCATTCAGAGCTCGATGAAACTTCTGGTCCGCTCTCGTCCAGATCCAGGGCTAAAATTCAAGCCCTTGGCGCGCTCAGTGCATTCCGTATATCGAGCTTCATCTCAAAATTATATAATTCTTATTAGCTATAATCCTTTCTCCTTATATTCTATCACAAAAATTACCACCCCTTAAGTTTAGCGCCCTCCAAGCTCGGTCTCAACAAGAATGCGACTAAGTTTGCAACCTCTATTGGTTTTCCTACTCGGTTCAGGGCTGGATGGTTGTTTTCTAGCGTTACTGCTGCATTCCTTACTCTAGCAATTTTTCTTGCTTTGGAAACCATAGGAGTATCGATTATTCCCCTAAATGGATAGTTAATTTTCATCATTTAAGGACCTCCGTTAAAACCTACGGCGCCATTGCACTAACTCCAATACCTCTATAGCCCATATCCTTTGCGTCGGTCCTTGTGAGCAGTGATGGCAATAATCAGTTTGTTAGTTACGATTACGTTGTATTATATAGGAACATAACCAACCTAATCATAATCGCACCTGCTGATTATGTTACGTAGATATAACTATATAATCAACTGCGGAAATAGCCGAAATAAAAAGAGGGAGAGGTAGAACTTCAGGGGGAGGTTCTCATTCTTGATCGTCTTTGTTCGACAGTACCCAAGACAGGATCTGGTGAGATACTGCGAAGGCTCTTACCAGCACGAATGGCAAGGAAATGTCAGGCGAAACTCTAGAGGTTGGATGTCTTGAATATTTGTACACTATAACCGGCTTCCTTTCCACCGAGGTGCTCTCTTCTCCGTGAACGCCTTCAGGCCTTCTAAGATATTCTCTCCCTTCTGCAACCCCGCAAACTCTCGTTCCAGCGTGATGTCTACCGCTCGTTCCACTGCTGCCGTTTCCCACCCTTGCCGCAGCCCCGCTCTCGTGCATATTATACTGTCTGGACTATTCACCGCGATCATTGTGGCGAACCTTACGGCTTCGTTGACAACTTCCTCTGCTGGCACTACCTTGTTCACTAACCCCCATTGTAACGCCTCCTGCGCAGTAATATTGCGACCCGTCAGCGCAAACTCCGACGCCCTCTGTAACCCTATCGTCCGAATAAGTCGCGGCAGTGCTCCCCCAATAGGCGAAATCCCGCGCTTGACCTCGGGGAGGCCAAAATACGCCGTATCCGCCGCGACCACAAGATCGCAATTCACCACGTACTCCGTGCCCCCACCCATGGCCAGTCCATTCACCGCAGCGATGATGGGTTTCTTTCCGAGCCGCCGGCTCAACGGCTTGAAGGTGGGCGCATTGCCCATCCGGTTCTTTGGGTCTGCGTCCGCGGCCATCGAGTTGTCCCACTCCTTGAGGTCGGCACCGGCGCAGAAGGCGCTGCCGGAGCCCGTGATGATGGCGACGGATAGGTTAGGCTCGTCGTCGAGCCATTTCCACACGCTGTCGAGCTCCCATTGGGCGGTGGTGTTGAGGCAATTGAGGTCTTTCTCGCGGCACATGGTTATGAGGAGTACGCGGTCAGCGGGATACGAGAGCTTAAGGAAAGTGGGTGTTGGTGGTGGTGGAGTCGATACTGGAACCATGGCAGCTTCCTGAGCGTGCTTGAATAGAACGTAAACAATTAGAAAGTTATCGAGCGGTGGATCGGTGTTATTGAGGAGGTTTCACGATTTCTAGCTCAAAGTATAAATAACTTTTACTCAATGGCAGTGATATTGATAGAGACACAAAAGTTTGACGAGACTTCTACAAAATCTATCACAAGTCAGATGCCTTCAACTCTATTAGGGCAGCCGCTTGGAATGATTCATTTGGTGTCCAAGAACCGGCTAATTGCGCTATATATCAAAATCCGGCGAGCTGCGCTATGCTCCCTGCAACGCTTGGAAAATCAAGGATTTTTGATAAAGCTTGACTCAAGCCCCCAGGGGCATATGTACCCGCAGCCGAAGCGGGGCCAGGTCCCGAAGGCGCTAATAATTCATTAGTCGGCCCAGAGAGTGCGAGGTGGAAGGTGGGGCTTTCTGGAGTCAGTCAGTGATGGCAATAATCAAATAATCATAATCACCGACCTGATTCTGATTATCATATAATCACCGACTCTGATTCTAATTGATTATATTGATTATATGATTATACTTTAATTACCTAATATAGAAGTTAATGAGATTTTTGGTGGTGTTGATAATTAGGAAGAATAGAATACGGTGCTATAGCCGAGTACCTCAACAAGAGCGCGCACGGCTTTTATTTGTATGTATTCTGGTGCCTTTTTCGCGTTTCGGAAGTACCGCGGCACATCTGCCGCTGATCCTAAATAATCTTTCAGTCGCCTTCTTCTTTATTATTATATAAAAATAACTAATTTAAACCTAGTAAATAAAGTTATATTATCCTTTTCTTTTAAATATTAGTAGGTGGCTCTATATATAGCTCTACATCTGGCTTTGCGCATGGAAGCTTTGTATACAGAGGCTCCGCACGAAGCTCTGCACAAAGCTCTGCGGAAGCTCTGCACAAAGCTCTGCGCAAAGCTCTGCACAAAGCTCTGCGCAAAGCTCTGCAGAAGCTCTGCGTAAAGCTCTACATAAAGCTCTGCGCGAAGCTCTGCGCGAAGCTCTGCGCGAAGCTCTGCACGAAGCTTTGCGCGAAGCTCTGCACGAAGCTCTGCGACGGAGGCTCTGCACGAAGCTCTGCGACGGAGGCTCTGCACGAAGCCCTGTATACAAAAGCTCTGCACGATGGCTCTGCGTACGACGGTTCTGCATACGACGGCTCTACTACGGAGGCTCTATATAAAAGCTTTGTGCAGAGCTTCGTGCAGAGCCTCCGCAGAGCTTCGTGTAGAGCTTCATGCAAAGCTTTATACAGAGCCTCGTGCAAAGCCTTGTGCAAAGCTTCATGCAAAGCCTCCATACGCAAAGCTTTATGAATATCTGCCAAATTCTACCAAATTCTGCTAAGTCCACCGAATTCTGCCAAATTCTNCAGAATTCTGTCCTATTCTGCTTGGTTGGGGTAGAAAAGCCCCGCATAGGGCACTTTTATCCTTATCGATTGTGATATTTTATGCATTTTCTATTGGATAAAGGATATTTTATGCTCGCTTATTCGCATTATCCAAAACAACCCTGCCACAAGTAGTGTCGACCTGAATCAGGTTATCTTATCACCGACTCAGCTACCTCCCATTGACTCAGTCATTGACTCAATCATTGACTCGGTCATTGACTCGGTCACCTACCCCTTGTTTCCATTGCCACCCCCCTACCCCCTTCTCGTTCTCATTTCCTACACCTTTCCTATGTATATATAGAGGCTCTAGAGCCACCATTCAATAGACAGAGTCATCATTCTTTTCTTACAATCGGTGCACGGACTTCCGATTGACAATATCCGTTTTGCTGATAACCTGAAGGCGACGCTTTGGAGATGAGGATGTGGAAGGTAGGTTCAAAGAATGGTGTGGATGAGATTATTTTCCGGACGATTGTGCAGTCTGACGGGCGAGTTGCGTTGTAAGTAAAGTCCTATGAACATCAGATATAGCCCTATACTAATCTCAACCTCAAGGTCAAACGGTTTCGCCACGATCAAGCAAGAAGCTTCGTCAAAGAGTCATCTATAGTCCTAGGTTGTGTAGTTCAATACAAAACTTGCGCCGTTTCCCATGCAATCTTCCCAGTGGGACGGTTTACAGTACCACACCCCACAAATAGCATTAGTTTCTGTGGTGGTTCTATAAAAACGAGGGGAGCCATTTCGGGTCTCTCTTCTCCCTATACGCCGCCAACCCTTCCGCTGTATTTTCACTCCGTAACATAGCCTCAGACCAGAGCTCCTGGCCTCTCATGGTCGCCCTGCTCACACCGGTTTCCCACGCCTCTCTTGCAGCTAGTCTAGAAATGATTACGCTATCCGGGCTCTTCTCCGCAATCTCAACCGCATACGCGATAGCTCGGTCTAGTAATTTCTCCTGCGGGACAATCTCCTTAACTAAACCCCAATTCAGCGCTTCTTCCACCGACATTCGCCGGCCTGTAAGGATCAGATCCATGGTTCTGTGATTGCCGAATAGAAGCATAGCGCGTGGGAGGGCACCGGCGAGGGCAGAGACGCTGTGGAGGACTTCAGGGAGGGCGAAGGTGCTGTTTGGGGATGCGAAGATGACGTCTGCGTTGAGGATAGCTTCGAGGCCACCGCCTTGCATCAAAAATGTCAGCCAAACCTTCCCATTACGCGAGGTGGAGAGGAAATGATCGGATAAGGATCTTCGTTTGGGGAATACCATGCGCATGTCCATCACAAGCAACAACGATCGGCTTCTTGCCCGTCCGATTGCTCATACCTGCAAATCCGCCATGAGGATAATCGTGCGCGGCTTCGTTGGTATGAATAATATCAAGGCATTACTTGAGATCCATTCCGGCACAAAAAGCTTTCTTTCCTGCTTAATTGCTCCTCGAATCTAGGTTAGCTTGTTTCTTTTAACACTGGAAGCTCCAATTCAAGAATAAACTCACCCCAGTGAAGACAGCGCACCGCAACTCAGGTTCGGCATCATAGCGCCGAGCTCAACGGTGGCCCCAACGGGTAGGCAGTTCATGTATTTCTCGCGACTGATGGTCACGAGCAGGATGTGTTTTGCAGGGAACGAGACTAGACCAGAGTTGGTAATAAGCAAGCAAGCCAAGCTGGGCAGCCTCAGCTTGCTTGCTTGCAATTTTTGACACCTTGAGCTCGCTTGCTTGGCTTGTTTGAAATAAATCGTCAGCTTGCTTGCTTGCTTNCCCGCTTGATTGATTTTATATAGAAATTTGGTGTAGTATACAAAATTTAGGCCGTAAGCCGCCCNAAAGCTCCTCCGCAGCCATAACTTGTAGTAATTATNTAGTGTATTTGCGCAGTNGTAGCTATCACGAGGCTTGGCGTGGTGTTGAGGAAGGCTTTNAGGGAGGTTTCGAGGGAGGTTTNNAGGGAGGCTTTGGTTTTNANAATAAGGACTCTATTNCTAAAGCACCTAGATNTCAGCTATTTCCTATATAGATTATGGCGAACTTACTACTTCTACTAGACCTTTTAAAGCCCATCTTTTTGTAGCTGCGATTGCACTGTAGAGCAGCAATAATATCAGGGCGGAGCCTTGATCGACGCGGCTCTAAAAGATCACCAGCTTTACTGAACGCTCGTTCGCAGTCGTCGCTTGTAGCTGGTATAGTCAATATATTAAGAGCCATCCTTGAGAGCTTTGGCCGAGTTGATCGCTCCTGCCACTAATATAATATAGGATCGTTCGCGAGCGGGTGGTCGTCGTTAAGAGGCTCTTAAGCCTTCCAAGCCTCATATTCGTCGACGTCGATAAGGCCCTGAGAGCCACGAGTATTGGCGCGAATGTAGTCGTCTCTACCTAACGCTGCGTGTGCCCGTTTCTGCGGCTGATTTGATGGTGTAATTAGAGGATCTGGTTGAGCTTTATATTAAAGCCAAAGCTTAAGGAAAGCTGTGTCGTTTTTAATTAGCCAATCTAGGTGATCTGCCTATGCATATTTGCAGAAGTGTTTGTAGAGAGGATGAAGTAGGACGGCTGTATAGTAGACAGGAGTCTCATTAAGCTTCTTAAAATACTTCTGAAGCTTTAACCAACCACGATTGAGGTTAATTGCGTAGTGATCCTCAATTGCTTCTTGATCTGGATAGTCTTCCATTGTTGCTTCACCTACTCGAGCCTTCTTTTCCTTAAAGAGCTTTAGCAGCTAATTAAGCGTAGGAATAACCTCCCAAATTGCTCCGTGTAGGCCCGACTTGCCTCTGGCTTTAAGTATCTTAGTGGCTTCGCGAATTAGTAATAGGATGTCGATGTAGTTGATGATAACGTCCCAATTGTAAGAGGTTAAAGCTCCACCTGCGATGACTGGAGGAGGTGGAGGTACCGGCTTCCCTTTAGCTACTAGAGGAGCTACTTCCTTCTCATACTTTGTGATTATATATTGTGCGATTGAATCGATTAGGCCACGAAGGAGGACAGCTCGGGCAAAGGCGTCGTGATAACTATTCCACCTAGTTTTAACTGGCTTGACTACTTCAAGAATTTTAAAGCCGGCTTCTGGTGGATCGCTCTACTCCTCTCGCTGATAATTCTCAAAGATTTGATGAAGCTGAGGTGTATTAATAGAATTGAGGATGTTAATAAGAACACCAAGGGGGCCTTCCCTTCGCCATTCTTCAAGGAAGCGTTCTTCGTCCTGCTTAGTAGAGGTTAGTGAGGGAATAGGAAGCTAAGATTTATTAATTAACGTACTGGTATATTTAAATCCTCATTCTTATACGCGTCTTTATCTTTTCCAAATAAAATTAACTGGGCTGCTAGATTAAGCGTATAAGCTGCGCATCAAATCCAACAATCCTCCTTCTTAAAGTTAAGTTCGGTAGATAGATGATCTATATAAGTGCCATTATTAGCGGCGTTATCAGTAATAAAATAGCTAAGCCTCTCTTTACTAACGTTAAAATAGGTAAGGACGTTGCTAATTACTTCTGCGTAGTTGATTCCTGTATAACGGCTGAGTAACTCTGGTAGAGCGATTAAGTAGTTAACGACTCTGCCTTTACGATTAAGGTGGTGAACACATACGCTGGTAAGAGAATGTTTACCACTGCGTGTAGTCCAGCCGTTAAATAAGAAATGAAGCTTTGAACGGGCGCACGCAAGCTCGTTGATTACGGCTGGCTAATAGGCCTCGTAGTCCTGCATTATATGAAGCCGAACCAATCAGTGGCTTTTCCAAATCCACTTCTCGGCGTTAGGATTGGCGGCGGCTATTATAACACGGAAGGAAGGTGTTTCGACCTCTTGTAGAGGATGATTATTATTNNTAATCCACTCAATTACGGCTTGCTGGAAGGTCGTTTTATTAAAGCCGCTAATGAGGTNATTTGTAAGGCCTTNAGAGATCTTATATTTTTTACTAAGTACTTTAAGGACAGTTGCTTTCCGCTTCTTATCAAATTCAATTGCGCCATGTTTATTNTAGCCGTGGCCTTTCCTTTCTTCTGCAAGGTGTTGGGACGNAGAAGAAGTGGCAGAGGTGATATCNAATCGGCCACCAGGTAGAGCATGCTNATGGCAATACTTGCATTCCCAGTATAGTCGCTTGGTGGTGCGATGTTGAAGCCGATATCTATACTTATAGATAAAGCTTGCGTTCCTTTCTAAGGCTCTAAACGGCTTCTAATATCGGCCGAGTTGTTGCTAGTCAATTCCATCATAATTTGTCTCAAAATTATCATTATCTGAAAGCGAGGGGGATGCATCTGGAGCGACAGCTTTGGAAAGAGTGATTGTAGGCGTCGGAGTGGCTATCGCGTTTAGGTTGGCTTCGGTAAGATCATAAGGCATAGCTGATAGTAGATCTAGTAGATAGCTACTAGTTTGGTAGTATTGGGGGGGGTGCAGTAGAAAGATCTCCTTGATTATAGATCGCGACTTAACGCGTGAGAAAGCTCAGCGCGGAAAAATAATTAAACGGAGCATATTTGTATGCGAAATCATCAAACTCAATACCAAAAGTGTATCACCAGATTTAAGTCTCGGCCAAAACTTATATATATATTTCCTATCAAGCGGGCAAGCAAGCAAGCAAGCTGAGCCTTATTCGGCTTGCTTGCTTGCCCAAAATAGGCTTTTCAGCTTGCTGGCTTGCTTGATTAGTAAGTAAGCAAGCAAGCCAAGCTAGCAAGCCAGCTTGCTTGTTACCAACTCTGGACTAGACTGTGCTTAACATGTGGATAGGGATTTTCAATCTAGTCTGGAACGAGATTTTTGGTTCGTCCGGTTGTCATTGTAGTGAATGATGAGCGTCCGATGGAGCTGCAGTGTGCCTGATCAGTTTTACTCAATGGAGTCAAGATAAGTTTTTGCTGAGGCACTGAAGCAGTTAGCAAATTCAAGAATCTATCCACAAGGTACCACGCGAGACGAATGCTGAGATGGGATGCTTGCAGAACCCTCGAGCCGCAAGCAAACAGGCGATCATTTTCCTAACGGTTGCTGAACGTCCCGGTATTTTGGTGTGGATCCGAGCAATGATTTATTAGCGCCCAGGGACCTTATGGGGTTTGGTGGGGTACTACATTAGCCTAAGGATTTTACCCGGAGCTTGAATCATGTTCGCGGGGTAGCTATGTGGGGCTTGATGGGAAATATCTCTTTTGGCAAATCAAATAGCCGCAAGTGCTTAGAAGAGCAGCCCCGGCATTAACACCAGTCAAGAATGGAAATTGTCTCGGAGAACGCGTTCTCCGGCTGAGAAGCTAGAGTTCACCTATAGCTATAGCTATCAAGCTCGTCCATTGAGGTAAAGAAGCGCACTTGTCCTGCAGCTACGACAAAACTCGATTTCTTGCTGCTCTCTATCATCCCTATCCTCACCAGGACCCTTTCTAGGATGATGAGTGGTCAGCGTAAAGTTTCGTGACGTCAAACCTCCTTCCCAGTCAACACGCTCAACATCGCCTCTGGAAAAAGACCCACTAGGGCGCAGCCTTGATAAACTTGAATTATCTCATACTCTCTCCCGAGCTCACTATACGAATCGAGCCCTACATCATGCGCATATACAAATCCAGCACTACCATTTCCATACCTCAGGACCTCAACCTCACTGAACTCCTCCATAGCAGCGGGGAGCCAGACCTGCATCCCTCTCACCTTATTGCCAAGGACAATCTCACAAATCGAAGTCTCACTATTGGAGAGCTCAGAGAGCGCGCTGGACGAATAGCAAACGGTCTCAAAACTTCCTACAACCCGCGAGATGGCAGCCGCTGGGCTGTTATTCTCCCCAATTCAGTTGAATACTTAGAAGTCGTGCATGCAGTGCTTTGGGTGGGTGGTGTGGCCTGCCCAATTAACCATGCCATTAAAGCCGAGGAAATAGGCCACGCCTTCTCGGTGACGAGGCCGGATTTTGTGATCGTATACGGCCCCGTGCTACCTAAAGTTCTTGAGGGTGCTGGCATTGCGGCCAGTGAGCTAAAAGATGGTGGAGTGGCGTGGGATGGGCCCAATATAATCACCGTCATCGAAAGGGCTGAAGGATATGCACACTTTCCAGACGACTTTCTTCTATCTCAAAAATTAGCAATTCCTCATTACCACGACACCAAAAGGTTAGATTCCTCTCTTTACGTGTTTTGATTTCTTAGTACCTACTTATGATTTACTACGCATCTGGCTGAAAGCGTGAAATATTACATGTTCCAGCTAACCTCTTGACAGCCGGCTCGCAACAGTACATCTCTCATCTGGAACAACCGGCAAACCAAAAGGCGTCGAACTCACCCAGTGCGTTATGTGAAAGGTTCTCGTAAATATTCCGGTGCAGATGCTGATGAACGGCTGAAGCTACAATTTCGTTTCGAATGTTTACCAAATGCGCGCGCACGACGCAACTCAACTCAACCGCGGCACTCGCGTCGTCGCATTCACGCCTTACGCACATATCGCAAACACTACCATGCCATTATTCTTGGGGCCCTTCATGGGCATGATGCATCACGGTGAGTTGACTAGAGCATGTCCTATTTTCTGTGTAGTACACTGATGCAGACTCCCGTATAGCAATGCCCTCATACGACCTCGAAACTTTCGGACAGCTGGTCGATTCGAATAAAGCGACATCCTTCCAAGGCGTGCCTTCCGTAGTCCTATCCTTTGCAAATACCGATATTACAAAGAGATATGATTTCTCAAACGCAGAGGTACTCAATGTTGGCAGTCCGCCTTTCAAGAAGGATATCATGGATCGGCTCATGAGTAAAGCGCCATGGAGACTCAACCAAGTGTACGGTATGACGGAGGGTGCCGGCTACATTGCGTACCAACGAGCGAGTGATAAGTTGCCCGAGGGCGTAGTCGGGCACTTCGTTCCAAATATAGAAGCAGTGCTGCGAATTAACGATGGCAAAGAGGACGCCCCAGAGGGCGGGCCCGGCGAATTATGGCTGAGGGGTCCAAACATCACGAGAGGGTATGCGTTTAATCCAGAGGCAAACAAATCCGCCTTTCCTCGGGATGGATGGTATAATACCGGTGATATATGCACCATTTCAAAGGATGGAGTGATTGCAGTTGTGGGACGGACGAAAGAGCTGATAAAGTATAAGGGATTCCAAGTCAGTCCAACGGAATTGGAGGGATATCTGAACTCCCATCCGTGTGTGGTTGAAGCCGGAGTAGGCCCATGGTGGGATGAGAGCCAGCTTACAGAGTTGCCAACAGCATACGTTATCCTAAAGCAACATTTAGTAGACGAGCGGGATAGAAAGAACGCTTTGAAGGAAATCCATGGAGCGATCGACGCACGAGTGAGTGGTTACAAAAAGTTGAGGGGTGGTGTTTGGGAAGTTAAGGCTCTTCCAAAGAATCCGACGGGGAAAATACTGAGGAAACAGCTGAAAGACCAAAGATCGGGCTTAAGCTCATTAGATAGAGATGACAGGAGAGTAAAACTATAGCGAATAGAAAAGAATTGCATACCCTTGATTCATCGCGCGTATGCCATGTCTGAATGCCGGTCTCGAGCAGGCATGCGAGTAAGTTCTATTGCTAGTGCGTCCATAGATTCTGGCGTAGTCATTCATGGGTTGGAATGAGCCCATCGTGCATTACCACAAGGCGAATTGCGCTTCTTGAAGTCCTTAATCCTCTCCAAAACCCACCCCGAAACCAATTCCCGGTCGGAAGTATAGTCAAGCCGTTAGCTGTAGCTGAAATGGGACGTACACGAGAGATTGCAAGTATCTTTGTGATACTGATATTGATAACATTTCTTTCCGTCTCTGCAGGCTCTTGCACATTCTTCTAGTGATTGGCCAGGAAGGTCTGGAGAGGTGGTTCTTATACCTTCAGACAGGTTTGTCCAGTTGGAAAGCTGCGGAGCTAATGAAGGCTCAATGTACAGGAACAGCTCTTCGAATAGTAGCGGCTTCTAAAAAAAAATCTTTAATAAGCTGCATCAACTTGCCTGGTTGTGGGTTTGATTCAAAATAAGAGAGGTCATACCAATGAATCATGTCTCTTCATTTCCCAATGCCACATATCATCCAAATCCTTCTCGCCCAGATGATGAAGGGTAATGACAGATTCACACCATTGCTCTTTTTGTCCGAACCGAACCGTGGTCACTTTCTCTCCGTTTATCATCGGCCAGTAGCCCTTTAGAGTAACTCCGTATTTCTTCAGCACCTTTGCCAACACTTCGCCTCCGCAGCAGTCTTCTCTCAAATCTTAGCCAAATTGATGACTCCCAGGCGGACCATCAATCCTTATTTTCTGACTTTGGGGGGTCAATATCTGAAGCATGCCTCGCGGGAGGATAATCCCATTCCCTCCATACACGAAAACAGGTCTGTTCTTGGGCCAGACCGGCGAACCCATGTAAAGTGCTTGGTCAGCGTCTTAGTGTAATAGTCACCGAAACAGGTTGTCCCAAACAATATATGTATCGAGCTCGATAAGAACAAACTACTTTTTGCGGTGGTGCATATCCCACACCACTCCATCATGGGGAGGAACTTAGATTTATTCTACTTCCAACCATTACTACTCTTGCTCAATGGTTCGCCCGTATGTCTCAGGTGCTTGATCTTCTCATGAATCTCTCATGAATCTCAAATCGGGATTGGCGGAGCGATAGGACTCGGGGAGGTGTGCGAGGGCATCGTAGAGGTGATACTGTCTGACCTCTTCTTCAAGGTCAGAGAAGGTGAGGTCAGGAATACACGAGGAGACGGCGCGGAGTTGGGCAGGAAGCTTAGAACCGACTTTGGCAGCGCCATTCTCCAGAATAACTTGAATTAAATCAAGGCCACTACTAATCGCACACCCCCCCCCCGAAACAGGCTTAGATCCTTCCACTTCAAGTTAGAATATCACGTGTGTTTGACTTGTTTACACCCAAATCGCGAAAATCAAAGTGTTAAAATATAATATCTTCAAGATTGTCCTAAGTTAACTGGTAGGACTACGAAGTGCTCTGCGGGGCGCTGTATTGTAAATCTATAGAAATCAAGTGGTATAAATACATGAGGAAGGTGTAAGAAATAAGATGAAAGGGGATACCAATGCGTAGCTAAAACAGGGTAATACGCAGTCGAGACAGGGTCGTGTTTTAGTAGGGTATTAGTACCGGTAATCGGTTACACACCCCCCCAGATTTAACGGTGTAGTTAAAGCTATAGAAAATAAATAAAGGTAGAAACTGTACCAAAAATAGGAAATTTAAATCCAATTTGGAGTGGTAAAAGGACAGGGTAATGGTGTTTAAAAGCTGCTTAATTACATTAACGTGCTTTGGAAGCTGCTTAATTATATTAACGTGCTTACGGAATTTAAATAGAATTTAACTAGTGCTAAATATAGCAGTATTATGAGTCGGTGTTATAGAAGCTAGGGTTACTTTAAAATTAAAATTAATTATAAATTCTGTATTCTCTACTTCTAGTTCTTCTTTTATATTTCCCTAGATTTAATTAACTATATCTTTAACCTAAGGTATAGATAAGATTATTTTATCTATTTGCTTTTATATATCTAGGTTTAGTTTCTATCCTTAAGGGCGCTTCTACTCGGCAATATAGTAGCAGTTGCTGGAGTCCGCATATACATTTCTTATACGGTTTGGAATTAGAATTAGAATCTAAATTACTTTATAGGGTTGCAAATGCAGAGTAATTGGCAGTAGTAGTAGGAGATACTTACTACATGTGGTAGTGTTCCTTAAATTCCTTAATTAGGTCAATAATAAATGGGGCGTCTTTATCCTTCCGTTTTTTACGAATAAGGTCTACTTTTAGAGCTCCTATAAAGCTAGAAGAGATAGGCTTAATTGCTTAAATAAAGTTATAGTGTGGTCTAAATCCCTGTATGTCCGGTAGCTCTAATTGTTTTATAAGCTTATAGACGTTCCGCTAGCTATTTAACCATTTTTTAATACTCTGGTTCGTATTATAGGCTTTTAAAGCCGTATATTAGATAAGGACGTTATACTTTTAACCTAAGGTAGTAGGGGCTAGTGTAGTCTTTAATACTTAAAGCCGTTTGTATACCGTTTCGAGGCCGTTAATAAGGGGAAGGTAGGCTACTAATGTAAAGCGAACGATGTAGTTACTAATACCGTTTATAGCCTATTCTCGCTTCTTATATATACGGAGATCGTCTTTATATTTAGTATAGAGCTAACTATAAATAGTAAATTGGTTTTAGTCTAGCTGGGCTATTAATATAGCCGTAGGTAGTACGTCTTTTAGTAATAGTTAATTTGGTGGTTCCAGCTTTAGAAGCTTACTTTTATTTTTAGATAGGTTAACGTACTGCCATACCCTATTAGTTTTAGCAGTGTTTTAAATAATAAAGAACTATTAAATCCAATTAGATAGCTGGTTGAGGATAAGGTTAACTTTTAATTTGTTTATAGTTGTTATTTTTAGAATTTATAGGGTTAAGTAGGGTCTAATTAGTGTCTTAGCGAAAACCTTATTTTAACGTTCTAAAGCTTTAATTTAATTCGTCCGTTTGTCGGTCGGTTAGTTATACGGTTAGGGTTATACGGTTAGTTGGGTTCGGTTTAATCGATGTTTAATATAATTAATATTCAACTTAATTAATGTTCAATCGTCCGTCTGTTTGGTAAATAAAAAAGCTTAAGACACTTATAAAGGTGGTAGAAGTAGTAACTTCTTAAATAAGGTAGTAGATTAATTGCTTAGCAGATAGTGCGATCCGGGCTTATAACTATAAGCTTTATAGTATAGGAGAATTAAATAAGCGACTTTATTATAAATCTATAGAAATCAAGTGGTATAAATATATAAGGAAGGTGTAAGGAATAAGATAAAAGGGGATACCAATGCGCAGCTAAAACAGGGTGATACGCAGTCGAGACAGGGTCGTGTTTTATTGTGGTTTGCAAAAGTGTTGCGAAAATTAAATTAAGCGAGCCACGCACACGCAACATCGACTTTTAGTGAGTGTGCTTCTATAACCACTAAAAATAAGTCTTATTTTATAAAACTAGTAAATAGAACTATAAAATAGATACTGCTTTATAATTTTAAATATATAGCGGCTTAGTAGATAGTGTGGTTATAGAATTTTAGGTGGTAAAGCGTTGGGCTAGGTACCTCCCCCTTACTAAAATAATATACCCCATATAGCCCTACTAATATAGCTCTATAATTTATAAAATATAAGCATATTATATAGCCCTATTATAGGGCTATAAAATAAGCCCTTATTTATATATATTGAAACAGTATTAGTGGAATTACATAGGGTATTTATAATAGCTGGAAAACTTCTCTAACGTGCTTTATCAGTCATCCGCCAAAATCAGTCATCCGCCAGCCCCAAAAACCACCAAAAATTGGAAAAACTGCACCTTGATATCTCAACAACGGCTTAATAATAAATTCTGAAATTTTATAATTAGCCTTTTATGCCTATTTTAAGACACTTAATAAAATTCTAGCGTAATAAGCCTAGCCGTTATTAAGATATTAGGTTTTGGCCCCCAATTTTAAGCTAAATTGCGATATCTCTAGAGCTACTTAATAGATTACTTTTTAAATCTAATAGAAGGTTTAAAATAGGTATAAAAGGCTAATTACAAATTTTCAGAATTTATTATTAAGCCGTTGTTAAGATATCAAGGCGCAGTTTTTCCAATTTTTGGTGGTTTTTGGGGCTGGCGGATGACTGATTTTGGCGGATGAGTGATAAAGCACGTTACCCCCAAAAATAGGCACCCCCTATAACTTTACTAAAATAGCCCTAAATTATATAAATAAGAGCTTATTTTATAGCCCTAAAACAGAGCTATAAAACATGCCTTTATTTATAAAATATAGAGCTAAATTAGTAGGGTTATATAGGGTATATTGTTTTAGTAAGGGGAGGGTGCTTAACCTAGCGCTCTACCACCTACAATTCTACAACCACACTATCTACTAAGCTGCTATATATTTAAAATTATAGGTCAATACCTACTTTATAGTTCTATATACTAATTTTATAAAATAAGACTTATTTTTGGTGGTTGTAAAAGCGTTTTTATAAAACGAGTGTATGCGGGCGGGGGGCTCGCTTAATTTTGATTTTCGCAACACTTTTGCAAACCACAATAGTAGGGTATTAGTACCGGTAGTCGGTTACAGATTACCTTTGCACTTTCAACCCTCAAACAACTTTCATATTCTCAACATCTACACAATGTCCGCACCTAAAAAGGAGGTCGTCGTGACTGACAAAACTCCGATGCCCTTCAATCCTATGCCCTTTTCCGCCGACGTAAAATCTAATGGGGTAGTTTATTGTTCGGGCAACATTGGCATGGATCCAAAGACGCTCAAGATAGTCGAGAGCAGCGTAAAAGACAGAACGGTAAGCGGAGGTCCTTAGTACCGCTCCATCAGATTATGCAAAAAATAACTCATGCGAGTCAGAGACAAATTATGCGCAACCTCTCGGGCGTGCTAGAGGACGCAGGTAGCAGTCTGCAGAGCATAGTCAAAGCGAACGTCTACCTAACCTCTATGGGAGACTTCGGCGCAATGGATGGGACTTATCTCGAATAATTTACCAATTATGTACAGTTATCTACAGAAAGTCATTAGCTGAAGCTAAAAACGCCAATTGATAACGTCTACCCTACCTATTTTGACAGAGAACTCTATAAGCAATTAGCAAGCAATCCTAAAGCAATTTAAATATATAATAGATTCGTATCTAGAGAATATTTTAGTGTAGTAGAGCCCTAATGCTTAATTAGGCCTCCCTTGGCTTTAATTACTAATTCGCAACGCCTCCTTATCCCTTAGCACGTCAGGGTCCAACGAGTAAGTGGTCCGTGCGGGAACACCGTTTTCAAAACAACGCACATCTATATAGATTTTAGCAATCAAATACCTACCGCAATGCCTTCTAATCGTGCTAGAATTTCTGCAAAAAGGATAAGTGCTAGCAACCTCATATTGAGCGACTCAACTTCAAAGAATAAGCTTATATATTAAAATACTATGAAGTTTGGCCTCTATCAAAAGCTTCGTATTCCTGAGTACGGGCGTTAAATGCAGGTCAATTGATTGGCTGGATCTTATCGATAACAGTTGGACCCGAATTGACGTGCTAAGGGATACTCTTAATACACGCCCTCCAATTGGTAGGGGTTAATTTATCCTGTTCTTCTTATAGTACGGCCTCCATCTCTTATAGATTATTAATTAAGTGGCGCCTCTTAGATATCTAAAGCTTTATAATCCTCCAAAGATGCTTAATAGGATTTAAATTGGGCGACTACATAGGCTAAGGGAGCACTTATATTTTAAGATCTTTAAGGTGCTGTAAAGTAGTCTTTGTGACGGCGCTGGGGCACTGCCCCTGCGACGTCTACATGCAGCCTAGTCAGGGGCTCGCTTGGAGACTTGGCTCGTGTATATAGACCTGTCCTTTCCTCGACCTCCTTCTGCTCCTCAGCTTAGTATCTTTGTAATATAGCATTCTACAAGCTTCGGTTTAGAGGCATTTGTATGAGCCGTAACAGTCTTTAACGTATGGTACCCAGCCCTAGCCTATATAAAAACAGCATTACCGTATTTAAGTGTTTTTTTTGGCGTAGAAAGGGGCTATATAGGGTGTTGGGATCTCGTTAATATACCTATAAAAGTTTATCCGTGCTCCTTTTTTTAATATTATAAATCCTCCTTTAAATTTAAGTAAGATCTCGCCCTAAATACCTACGGAGCTCCTTTCTAATTTAAATATAGGCTTAAGGTTCTTTAACTTATAGGCTTTACCTATTTTATAACATACCTAGGGGGGGCTTATATTAATTCTAAGCTTTAACGTTAATTTATTAGAAAAGCTAACTAAAGCCCAGTCGCTTAACTCCAAATCTCTATATATTTAGGCCCACCGTAATCTTACAGTCTTCTTCCAAGGGCAGAATGCGTAGTAGTGGTTTTTAGTGAGGTAACGTCGCGTAGTATTAATATATATAAGGTAACCCGATTTTAACGGCGTTAATAGGGAGGTAATTATTTTAAAGGGGTAGTTAGCTATAAACCTTACCAAACATCGTTTATCTCGTGCATTAAGCTTTAGGGGACGTCCTATTCGTAGGGCTTTATAAAAGGGGTTACTGGGGTGTTTTCGTACCCGGCAGATGTGTTATGGTGCTACAATGAAGTAGACTAAATAACTACGTTGTGGTATAAAGAGGAGAAGAAGGTGAAAGGGGGTATCGTACACAAATAGTAGGGCCAGCCGCCAAGGCGCTAGTGGTGGGCCAGCCAACAGTAGGAAACAGTACGAGATAGTACGAGACAGTATAAAACAGTATGCGTCAGGTCAGTGCCGTGACAAGATGATTGATGTAATCGTTAACTTTGGTAGCCTATTTTTAAGTCATATTTTTGAGGTAGAGTACCCCATGTAATATAGGGCCTATATTACCGAAATAACCTTAAGAGGATGCTCCTATCGATTTGTTTTCTTCTAATATACTATAGTTGGTGTATGGGGTGGTAGAAAGGGGGGTAAAAAGGATCAAAGTATTGAACGGTGGTGGCTTAATCTCGTATTCGCCAAATCGACCAATGACTTTCTGTAGATAATTGTACCGGTAGTGCTGCCTAAGGTTTTAGTAGAGAAATAGAGATGCAATCCACTGGCTGCAGAACTGAAGGCGCACTCACTAATACTAAAGTATTACTAGTCTCTACCTAAGAAAACGCCACCTCCCTTTAACTAATCAGCTATCTACTGACCTTTGGTGCGCAACTCTATAGTACTCAACTTTAATTTTCGCAATTTTGTATAGGAGATACTCTCTCCTATATATTTAACTCCCTAATAATACCTAGTTAACCTAATAAGCTAACGAGTTAAATTAGACTAGTCTCCTCTATAATTAATTAGATTTTATTAAAATATAAAGTTATTAGCTAGGTAGGTTTTGCGATAACCCTAGAAATACAGCGTTAAAAAATCCCCTTTTTCACTGCCATATCGACCCTTTTATGACGTCTAGTTTATTATAAGAATGCCACGAGGTAGAAGCTCTTTAGTTTCTCTATCTATTGCATTAAATAACGACGTTATAGCTGTATTATATAAAATATTAGATATAGGCGGTCGGTCGCGTTTTATCTAAAACTCGTCGCTCTGAGAACGAACGAATCGACCCATTTGAGTCACATTACATTTTTCTGCCTATAATTTTAACAACTTACTTTTATACTATAGGGTTTTTATATAAATATTCTTAAAAAGTAGCTTTGGTTATATAATCGATTAGATTTTTAAAAATACGTTATTTAGGGTAGAGGTAGGGCATTAAAAAGGGTAAAAAAGATTCCAGCCTTGAACCGATCACCAAATTGCTGGCTGAGTCGCAATTGAGTGCACTGCACTTGTAAGAAGGTGAATAGACCAATTCTATAGAAACATTTACACAAATTCAAGCATTTAAAATGCAATGCACCCTTTCTGCTTTGCAAGAAGGATCACTCTCAAAGGATTCATATCTAAGCTGATTACTCAGCTAGATAACCAACGTCCGCTGCCTCTAATAGCCTTCGCTGAACACCTCTATGTCGGATCGGATGGAAGATCAACTTGACTAAAGAGTAGCGATAGCGTACGCAGTTTAATTCTCCTAAATAGAGCAATACAGGCCTTTACATCCCCAGATTACTCCTCCCTCTTTCCATACCCCGCCTTCCTACCCTGCGATGACACCCACTCAGCAACGTCGGACCGCAGATGCTGTCGTTGATGCTTTCAACCGGATGGATACTGAAGCAGTCATATCATACCGCGACCCTTCGTGCCTTCGACACTTCCACCCTATATCTCTCGGCTACCCTCCCCAAGACAACGCCACATACTTGGACAACATCAATTCCTTCAAGGCCATTTTCCAGAATTTCCGGTTGGAGGTCACGGACGTGGTTGAAGACGTCCCAAATCGCAAAATCTGCATGTGGCTTCTTGCCAAAGCAGGCACACTAGCCGGAGAGTATAATAACGAGTATGTGTGGAATATGGAGTTTAATAAGAGCGGGGAAAAGATCGTGGGGTGGAAGGAGTTTGTAGACGTTGGGGTGACGAGAGATTTTCTTCCTAAGCTAAGGAAAGAAATGCACAAAGAAAATGAGAAGCAAATGGGAGAAAACGCTTCTAATTGATTGGTTTGTTAAAGTTTTCTAATATTTTTAGGATATATAATCTTATCCAATCTTTATAATGAAACTTGATTTTAAACAACCAATCACATGAGAAATGCTAGCAATCCTACTCCAGTTTACGTGGTAATGATTTTTCCAGCATCAATATTGTGTAAAGCTCTTTACTATATTATAATGTTGGTAGATGATAAAAGCCCATTAAGTATCAATGCGAAAAGTACCTTTCGCATGGTAATAGGAAGAAATAATCATTGGGCTCATATATCACTTAGTATTTCCATAAGCGATTGTAATGATTATTCTCAATAGAATAGAATTAAGGATGCCATTATGATTTGATTGATTTGATTTTGACAACCAATATAACCGTATTATGATAAATTGATCCCAACAAGAGAAAGAAATCCAATCTAATCCAATCTGACCAAAAGAGACCGAGCCGTGGCACACTAGCAAGTATAGGGTATCATCATTAAACAATTTTCCCAAGCGACCGAACTAAAGAAATGGAAGTGCACATTCCTTCTCAATTTCATTTCAAGGGCGATTCTTCGCCCAGACGTTTAAACGCCCACCTGCCTGACTTCCATGTTCGGGTCGTGATGGGGGTTATGTCGACCCGTATTTCGAATATGCAATGCAGCCATGATGGTGGTAGCGACAAATGCAAGCCTTGAATCGCTCTTATCAGCAAAAGTCCAACTAAACACAAGGCATAATCGTTAGCTTACCACTCAATAGCCCCAAACACTATAGCAGCAGTGCCCGCCCCACAAGCCCCACCACGGCTTCTACACCCAATATCCCCCCACAACGCGGCAACAGCAACCCAAGCCGCAAACCAAAAGATCATAGTGATGGCCTCGACTGCCAAGATAGCCCATTTGTGCGCAAGGGAAGGGAAGCGAGTGGGTGTGATGACGAGGTAGGCGACGGCGAGGAGGGTCCAGATCGAGGTGAACAGCATGAAGTTTACACTGGAAGGTGTCCAGCCGTCGTTGAATAGGCCGTTCCAGGTATCGATGACTAGTGGGGGAGAATTGTTAGAAGAGATTGTGAGGAGAAATTGGGAGAGGGGGAGAGTACCATAGGCTGAGAGGCCGAGGATGATAATTGAGAGCACCGCTTGGACAACACGCAGAGGGAGGGTGTACGCAAAGGCCATCTTGACGGTAGTAATTTAAGGAATAAGAGATATCCTATCTGTTCGGGAGTGTATGAGAATGGGTAAGGAGAAGCGTGTGTGAAGCATGATGAGGGGGTTTTGTATACAAATCCTAGGTTGACGACATTCTTGCTGGGCTGTAGAGTGACGTCAAGAAAGCTACGCGTTCGTGGCGTATGATCATGATGGCTGGGTTGGATCAGCGTGTTCCCGCTTCTCTTTCCCTGGAAGGTTAGGCCCATCACGTGCCAAACCCAAGAATTTAAGCTTCTTGTAATCTTAGTCCGGTGTGGCACGCACGTCACTCGCGGGAAAGCAGCTCGTCTGTCCGTCTGAGAGGCTTCGGTGCTCGGTTGTTAGCACGCCATGCATGGAGAAGATGACTTTCTAATAACACTGATGAGTTTTAAGCTATAGTCTATGCATTCACTCAAAAAGCCCAGTAAGATGGAAATTTTTGTGAGCTTGTTCTGCATGACAAGGCTACCTTTAAGATGGGGCCGTAGGCGAAGAGTTTGTCTCATCTGAGGCACCCAATAGTAGGCTGAGGATTTCATGAATGGTTCAGCTAGCAAATCCTGTTTATTCGCAAGCTAGTGTACAGCCTCGTAAGCAAGCAAGTCCTTTACAACCGCCTCCACCGAGTCAAACCCCGATGTCCAGTCAGTCCCAAATACCCTTTCCATTTTTGAGACATTAAACTTAGCCATTGGCTCCGGGAATCCCTCCTCCTCTGCACCTGGTGCAATTCGCGACCGCAGCTCCGGGTACTTATCTCGCAACTGATTGGCGAACCTATTCAAATACAAGAGGCCGCTGTTAATCATGTAGCGCTCGCTACCGGGCACTGAAGGGTCGAGGGCCTTGATGTGGATTCGAGCGATATCGTCGACATCCCTAGAAAATGAGAGTCCAATCAATTAACATGGCTGAGTTTCTAGGGACAGCGCGGTGAAAACTCACATGAAGTATGGAAAATAAAAAGTCCGCTCACGTATCCCAAACAAATAACTCAACGTCCGCGCTATTCCACCAAGACGGTCACCCCTGGGTGGCATATAGTCCTGTTGAGGGCTGCGGCCTGTAATAATGGGCGCAAGAATGAATATCAGGTCGAAATGTGGCTTATTGGACGCCATATAAGCCTAAGACTTCTGCTCCGATATGGTTTTCGAGTACTGGTATGCCTTGCTAGGGTGTCCCAATGCTTTAGAAAGGGTTATTGGGTTATAGTTAGCTTCTGTAAACGTCTTGTCTGTTGCTATATCTTCAGGTATCCTTATCGTACTAACGACACTACCAGTTATAACAACACGAGTAGCAGTTGGAGACGCTGCTGCTGCATTAAGGATGTTCTCATTGAACTTCCAAGCAGGCTCGATCATAGAATCGAGCAAGTCTGAGTAGGCAAGAGGGGTTGCAACGTAAATAATGCTGGAAGCATTGGCAGCCGAGGCATAAAAGACGTTTGGCACAGCCATGTCGGGGATTTCAGTAAAACTGAGTCTGCCAGAGGAGACGGCCTCGTAGTACTTAGTTTTGAGGAAAGCTTTTGATTTAGCGAATGAGCGGAGAATAGCATTGACACTTTGTCCTGTGACCATAAGTTGCTCAAGAATGACGGAACCAACATTGCCGGTTGCACCTGTAAGAAGAATGTGCGTAGTATCCATGGTTGATGTTAGAACATATGAAAGATACAGAAGGATTGAAGGGCGAGCAATTTATGAATAAAAAGCAGGAAGAGCACAACGCGAGAAAGGAGGAGAGATTCAATGTGGGAGATTATATGGATACATCATGGTTTTGGTCATAAAGACACCGGCCTATCGTTTTGGAGTTGAGTAATTCGGCAATGCACCCTTGCGCTGGCCTTATAATCCAGATTACAAATTAATGAAGTTGCTCCGAGTAAGTCATGTTAATCATACCCTCCGCCTAAAATCCCTTTATTAATCGAATTTTCGGGAAATTGGAAGGTTCGATAGGGATATTTGAAAGAACGTTAGACTTCCGGACGCTTAAAGAATTTTTTGAGATGAGCGGAGACTACTGCTAAGACAGGCATCATCATAATGATTAGATGATTGATATTAGATATGAGACAAATTTATGTGAGTTTCCAAAGACCTTCAAAGATACTAACTGGACCAGATGCAGAAAACTGAACCGATTGTGCACAGACAGGCTTGGCTGAAGTTTGGGATGAACTTTTGGTGTTTTTGGTGTGCACAGGCCAGGAGGGAAAGCCCTGCCGATCTCGGAGCCTTTCTTTACGAGAGCTCGACTTGCACCAAGACACGAGCAGCCATTGAACGATTCGCATACGACTCCTCCGTACTCGCAGCTCAAGGCTGAGATAGGCCATATAGATTTGTGAGGGGCGATGCGGCGCCAACTCCAACATCTCCTTGTTTGCCTAAGTTGAACTTCGTCTCCATCTCGCCGCTAATCAACTCAGGTCAAGCTCACCTTTCTGCCACACCTACGTCGTTACTAACAATCATGTCCCAAGGCTCCCCGTATATTCACGGTCACCACTCCTCTGTTCTCCGCTCTCACTCCTGGCGAACTGCCTCGAATTCCTGTCCTTATCTTATACCTCATATTACTCCCAACGCAAGAATCCTTGACGTTGGCTGCGGACCTGGCACGATAACATGCGATTTTGGAAGGCTGGCTCCGCAAGGCAGTGCCATCGGCGTTGATGCCTCGGCAGACGTTTTAGAAGGAGCTCGCAAGTTTGCCTCTGAAAATGGAGTGCAGAACGTCAGCTTCATGGTTGGGGATATCTACAACCTTCAATTTCTAGATGGAAGTTTCGATATTGTGCATGTACACCAGGTTCTTCAGCATATAGCTGACCCAGTACGTGGCTTACGAGAACTTCGGCGAGTCACAAAGTCCGGGGGTATAGTTGCCTGCCGCGAAGTTGATTACGCAGCTACCACATGGTATCCAGACATCCCAGGCATGGCTGAATGGCTAGACCTCTACGAGCGCGTCGCTAGAGAACAAGGAGGAGATCCGAATATCGGGCGGCGTCTCCAAGCAGTCGCACGCGAAGCAGGCTTTCAGCGAAGCGATGTTGTGACCAGTGTAGGGACATGGTGTTTCAGCACGCCGGAGGAGTTGGAGTTCTGGTGCGGAATGTGGGCAGATCGAGTCTTAAATAGCGACTTTAGGAAATATGCGATTGATGGTGGATACGCCAGCGAGGCTGAGCTGGAAAGGTCGGTAGCGTGTTGGAAGGCTTTTGCGAGGGAGGAGGATGGTTGGTATACAATGATACATGGGCAAATCATTTGTCGCGTGTGAAAGAATCCTAAATTGCGCTTGGGATTAGCATAATCACTGTGCTGATAGGGAATTCAATGTTTCCAAGCATCTGTTAAGAGGCCAAGCAGCCTTAACCTAGGCGAACACCAACTATCTACCGAAACAACCTATAAAGCGGACTCCCTCTTTCACAAATTCTGCTTTTACTATACAAGGTACTCGTGTTGTTGTCAGGCTAAGGAGTGAGAACTAGTTTGAGGTTGATCTTTACTTTAATCTGTTCCGGTGAGCGTCATCACACTAGAAAGCACCGCTCTCCAAGGCGTTAGCGTCCTAGCATGATACACAGCATTCGATAGGACCAATCAACCAATAATCGAGCAGCATTCCTACCCAACCCAAGCTCGTCCCGGGTCAGCTGCCACCGCCTGCCAGCCCCACCATCCCTCATCTAAGTACCAGGCCTTTCTACCTGTCAAATATTGTAGCCTTCAACCTAACACCATCAACTTCTTCGCTCTCCTGCACAATACCGAATATCAATAGGAGTAACCTTTCTTTGTATACACCAAAAGAATCAACTATGGCCGGCCCGATCTCAGTCCCTATCGACAACCATGACTCCAGCTGCCCACAATGTGGCGCTAGCACTGATGGCGCCAGCAAGACTTGCGGCTCTTGTGGTGCCGTGAGTGCTTATTTACCTTTTAATGCTACATTCTTATCAAAGCATTGCTGACGATTAATTCTATAGAGTTGCCCCGTCTAGATTCCAAACTACTATTAGGGCGAGGGATGGATGGACGCGGCGTTGTGAGCAGGCCTTACGGTGATACTACGGATGTAAGGATTTTGGAGGTGGGAGGCACAATTTGCGTAGTAGATTTCTTTTGACGCTACATTCGTCAGCCAATCCAGTTGGCTCGATGCATTCGTTTGCGGTTTCTGGGTCAAACTTCACAACTTCTGCAGCTCCGTCAATAAGTGAGGGAAAGCCTATACATCAGCCTTTCCCTAATACGGCTGCATATTTCTTAAGCGAGTTGTACAGTCAATAATACCCTATTCCCATCTGCTTCTTGCTGGGCAGGTTTTGAAAAAGTGACGAGGCCGGATTTCGATACGAGTCCTCTCTTTCCCCTGCTTGCATTATTAATACAGCTCACTGCCTTGCCCATTACATATCTCTCGGACGCCTTAACTCCGCCATTCTTACGTCCGCATACACGTACTTCCAATTATAACGCATCAATTTCTCCTCTAATTGACCTCGGACTGACAGAAAACCTGCTCTCCGCAATCCGGTGCATCCATCTCACAGTCAAAACTCGGCATCGCTAGCTCTCTCCATCCCACTACTTCCCCAACTTCTATTAACCACTACCCAATTCCCAAGCCCTACCGCTATGAAAGCCGTCAAGATCCTCTCTCCGGGCCAAGCCGCCGTGGTCGAAGTGCCAATCCCCAAATTGCGCCCCGACTACGTCCTGATCAAGACCAAAGCCGTTGCGCTGAACCCCACCGACTGGAAGCACGTAGACCGGCTCGCAACACCCCATGCCACTGTCGGATGCGACTACTCGGGCGTGATTGAAGCCGTCGGCGGCGCCGTGCCGACCGAGCTGGGCTTGAAGAAGGGTGACCGCGTTGCTGGCTTCGTGCACGGTGCCAACGCGGTTGAGCTGGAGGATGGGGTATTTGGGGAGTGGCTGGTTGCGAAAGCCGGGCTGGTGATGAAGATTCCGGATAACATGAGCTTTGAGGATGCTAGCGCGCTCGGGGTTGGGATCGTGACGGTGGGGCAAGGCATGTATTAGAGTATGGGATTACCGTGGCCGGCGGTGGGGAAGGAGACGGTCGAGAAGAATGGGCCGATTCTGATATATGGCGGGAGTACGGCGACGGGGGCTTATGCGATCCAGTTCGCGAAGCTGTAGGTTTGGTTGCTCTGTGGGCCTTTTTCGCCCTCACTCCTCTTCTCTCAGCGCCTCTACCCCAGTGACCGCGTGGTTAAAATAGCCCCCGCTAACAGCGTCTCTTAAAGATCTGGCTTCGACGTCACTACGACCTGCTCCCCGCGCAACTTCCCCATGGTGAAGGCGCTCGGCGCCTCCGCCGTCTTCGACTACGCCTCGCCCACCTGCGGCGCTGATATCCGCGCCCACACCCGCAACGAGCTCTACTACGCCTTCGACACCGTCTCGGAGGCGGCCTCGCCCCAGATCTGTGCTGACGCGCTGGCCTCACATCCCGCGCCTTCGGGCAAGAGGCCCTTCTACGGCGTCATCTTGCCCGCGCTGTCGCCTCGCGATGATGTTGAGAGAGGCCACACCCTCGGCTACTCGGCTGTCGGCGAGTATTTCACCCTTGGGAGCACGGTTTGGGAAGCTAGGCCGCAGGATCTGGAGTTTGCGACTAGGTTTTTTAAGTTGGCGGAAGGGTTGTTGGCCGAAAAGAGGTTTAAGGTGCATAGGCCCGAGGTAAGGGAAGGTGGGTTAGAGGGGGTGTTGGGAGGGATGGACGATTTGAGGCATGGGAGGGTGAGTGGGAAGAAGGTGGTTTATCGTGTAAATGAAAGTTGAGCGGGAGAGGTTGGAGGGTTCCTAGATGCTTTTAGGTATGCTTTGTGATTGGGTGGAAATTGGTGAGTGAACGATATGGACTATGTAGGGACTACTGCGACGTCTTTACGCGTTTATTTTTAGCTTGCTATTTTTGAGTTCGAGTATTCTGTGTATAGACGACATCAATTAAAAGGAACGTTTTAAGAGGTGTTTAGAAGTGATACCAGTAGAGATAAAGCAGGAAGATTTCACGTGCAGTAGAGACTAACTTAGTAGTATATATCAAGATAAGGATAGGATTATTGTGGTGTAACGGCGAACTGTTATTTCATGTTACCATGTACTTTTTTGGACTCAGGTAGCGCTAATTATGTATAAACGCAGACCTCAATCAAAATTGGTAACTTTCAGTTAAGAGTCATCCGCATGGCAAGCTAGGATGTACATTCGGGCCGAGCTACGTGTGCTGGAGTATTTATTCAATGACAGCATGGTGCAACAATCCCAGCTAAGTTGATAGGGTGGCTAAGAGCTTAAGAAGCTTAGGTAGACCCAATAATTAGATCACGCACTAATACTATTACCAAGCGGTCTAGCTAGAGATTCCAAGTGCGAACCGTATGTATTTCCACACTTATCACCGTGTACCTTTTTCGAAGGAATAATACCGATGGGAAGCAGGGGTTCTTATCCCTTCGCCCGTCGGCGTCCAACGCCAAGGCCGCACAGACGCCATTACCGTGATGGCAGCTGCACATAAAAGCTCTAATTGGCTAGATTCTTATCGATAACGTTGGATATAACGCAACGGGCGAAGGGATAAGGCGAGGTCCAGGCAACCTTAGTAAAGGGCAAGGGATCTCGTCATTCTCATAACACTAGCGGGCCAATCGTAGAGAAGAGAGATTTTAGTACCCGGAGTTGTGACTAGTGTGAAAGTGGTTCTTGAAATGAGATAAAATGCGTTTGCTCTTACAGCCTGTTGCACGACCAGCTTCCCCCCCCCCTTTAGCGAGCGCTGCGAAAATTTCAAATTCGGTACGCGCATCCAATCTCGCCTGACTGCCACCAACTGTATATAGTAATTGTAGCGAACGGCTGTGGCTACACGCAAGGACCTTTTTGGTTGCCATAGAGAATCGCCCGGTTGGCCAGGAGAACCAAATTAAAGACGTACGCTTCTTCCTCTCCCCCTCGACTCCCCTCCCGTTGTGGCCGCCAAAACGCGAGTACAACGCTGTCTCTGCGGAGAGGTCGATGGAATTTGGCAATATCGTACGGGTGGAAACCCCACGATATTTGACAAAGATCACGACACCACAGAGGAAGGCCGGTCGCAAGTCCGCCAGAAGCAAAGTTCTTGCAGCCAAGCATACGACTTCGCTACAGCGATTTGGCGAACCTACGTACCGAAGCGAAATATACTTTTTTTTTTTCAAGGGGGGGGAAGCTGGTCGTGCAACAGGCTGTAAGTCTATGTATTGAGTTGATTTGTTCCTCGACTTGCTACCTTTGCGAAAATAAGCGAGCCACTCGCACGTAACGTGTTAGCCATCCCAACGAGCCAGCCAAGCGAAAATTACACCAAAATCGGCTGTCTTTATATATTAATAACTCCACCACCACTTAATAAATAATTATGGGATTGTAAAAGTAAATACTTATATACCTATACTACTAATATAATAAACTTTTTAAATATAATTATTATTATTTCTTTTAAAGTTATACTTTTGCTATTAAAAAAAATTAAAAAAATAAAGATTAATAGATATTTTAAACTAAAAGTTAAATAATTAAGTTTTAAATATTAAAAACTTATAACCCATTAACTTAAATACTTAAATACTTAATTTTATAATTATTTATTAAGTGGTGGTGGAGTTATTAATATATAAAGACAGCTGATTTTGGTGTAATTTTGGGTGGCTCGCTTGGCTGGCTCGTTGGGGTGGCTAATACGTTATACATAACATCCCTGGGTTACCAAAATTCGCTAAAATACCGATTTAGTAGTAAATGTGAGACCACTGACGAGGCTGGCGGAAAAGATATATATAATGCTCTATAAGCAAGAATCTGAGGGGCTTGATAGCCCGAGAAGATATCTACAAGATAGCCAATACGCTGTCACGCGCTCGTCGCAGAGCTTAAAGAGACGCCTACTCCGAAATACTTATCCTAGTATTTATAGTTATACTAAAGTCTCTACTATTCTTAAGCGTCTTATTAAAATGTAATACTTTAATTGCTTAATTCTCTAATCTAGGAAGGTTGGTAGCTATATAATATAATATTAGGTATTAGCGACTTAGTTAATTAAGGCACGAAGCACGGCAAGAGGGACGCGCAAGCCTATACGATTGGTAGTCTATAAACAAGGATCTAAAGCTAGAGAAAGGAAAGGAGACGGAGGGTGGTGCCACTTAACGTTATATATAATCCTCTGGTCACGTAATGGTAATCATTTAAAACTGTCTAAAACTGTCTGCAATTATCCGCTATAATCCACCAATATCTACCAGTTTCCACTAGCGCCGTGATATTACCCCCCCCCCTCCGAAAAAGCCTGCTCTTAGGCTGTATATATCCGTTTTATATCCGTGGGGTATTCTTATCTTTATGCTTAATAGGTAGCTTATCGTTACTCTTATCAAAAGCACACTTTACCTATTAAGTTAAGAAATCTTTAAAGACAAGAGCATCCAGACTTGAACTGGAAATTTGAAGTTTNAAGCTTCCTATTTTACCATTAAACTATACTCTTTATTAATATTAAATTTTAATAATAAATTAGAATAACGTTTATAAAATACATTTATTTATTCATAAATGAATTCATTCTTCGCTATTCTAGCACTCTATCCACTCGTTAAGGTACTTTGGAGGCCTGTGTTTGTTAGAGTAACGGCTATAGAACTCTTAAAGCTTATAGGGACTACCTATAAAGTTCCATATAGAGTACTAAGTGGGGTTTGGATTGTACCCTTTCCAACTAACATGATATTTTAACGTTTCCCTTATAAGCTTGTAGGCTAGTATTTCTTTAATTTCCTATTTATTGTTGCCATTAACTTAGATTAGCAGGGGAGGTTAATTCTTTTATCTAGGTAATAAGTTATTTGCGGCTTTCCATAGTTTATCTAAAAAGAAAATAGGGTGAACCTTAATTAAATATAGGAGCTTTACTTTGTACAAGTTACCTATTTTTTTAAGAACCTTATACGGTCCTGCTATCTAATAGTCTAGCTTACGGCTAGGTCGTTCCGTCTTCTAGTTCTTTGTTATAACCCAGACTATATCTCCTACGGTAAAGTTAGGCTCTTACCTATACTTATTCGCCTGCTGTTACATTAATTTTTAGGCCTTTTTTAGATTTGTACAGGCTACTATCTAGGTTTCTTCTAAGCGCTTAACGTACTGCCATGCTTTCTTATAAGATAGTTTTTCGTATACAGTCTAGGGTCCTTCTAGTTTTTCCCAGTTAAAGCTTATATGGGGTAAGTAGCTTATTTCTAGTTAAATAGGGGCAAATCCTATAGAGTTGTGGGGTAAGGTTGCTTAGGTATAATCTATTAGGGGTAGCAGTTTAGCCTAATTATTTTAGAAGTAGTTAATAAAGGGCCGAAGTCTTTAATCTAAGTATTGATTTATAATTTCTGTCTAACTATCTATTTAGGGGTAGTATGCTATAGAAAGCTTTAGCTTAATGCCTAAGATCTAGGTGAACTTATTCTAGAAAGCTAATATAAATTATAGCCTGTAATTAGATATAATAGTATCTAGTAGTCCGTAGATTTAGTAGACGTAGTAGATATATAGTTAGGCCGCTTCTTTAGTATTAATATTCTTATAATATGGGATTAAGAACAGGCGCTTACTAAAGCAGTTAATTAGAACTATAGCTATATCGTATTCGTTGCGGTCTATAGGTAGCTCGTGGAAGTTTATAGAGATATACTGCTAGGGGCGTTTTAGTATTAGGAGTGGTTTTAATAGTCCTAGGGTCTTATCTCGTAGGATTGTAAATCCACAGCAGCTGTCGCAGTTCCATATATAACGGTTAATATCTATAACTATTCCAGGCCAGTAGTAGCGGTCACTAATAATCTTATAGGTTTTATTTTTTCTAGGGTAGGCCGTAGAGATCTGGGCATAAGCTTTAGCAATAAGCTAGGTCCGTAACAGGGTTGCGGAAAATCCAATTTTCCGCGATACGGATCGACGATCCACGATCGATACGATACCTCGTATCGTATCAAAGTATCATGATATTTTCTTGGTATTCCCCCTATAGCTCCACCAATATGAGTTTATATTTTATAAATAGAGGTATATTTTATAGCTTTATTTTAGGGATATAAAATAAGCCCATATTTATATAATTTTAGGCTATTTTGGTAGAGTTATAGGGGGGGTTGCTTACCTTCGGTCGCAAAATATTGGTAACTCGCCTAGAGCCGAACGTCGCGCATCTCCCACTCCGTTAAAATAATATAACCCCTATAACTTTACCAATATAGCTCTAATTTATATAAATAGTAACTAATTTTATAGCTTTATTTTAGAGCTATATTAGTAGGGCTATAAGGAGTATTTTATTTAAGTTATTAAATTTTAAATTAAGGCTCTACGTTAACTTATTTAAACTACTCTACTCTAAAAACTAGTACTCTATAATACCCCCTATAGTCTTACTAATATAGCTTTAGTAAAGGGCTATAAAATAAGGCCCTATTTATAAATATTTTTATTTTTATAATAGTTATAGATTTTAAATTAAGCTTTTGTATTAATTTAATCTTTTTACTACTAAATATTATTTTATATTTAGATTTTATATTAAAGTTTATTTATAATATTAAGCTATATTTAAAAACCCTTTATTAAAACCTTTAAAATATAATATAGTGTTAGAGTATATATATTAGATCCCGCCGCGCTTGCGACAAGTTCGCAAGCACTCGTGTCTTTTTGGCCGTATGGCGACGTGGGGGCGGAATACGTTACATATAGTTTTTATATAATATATATAGTGTAAAATAACTAAAGTATACCTACCTTAAATTATATTCTTTTAATAATTATAATTTTTAAAACTGATATTAATAACTAGAATAACTAATTTGAACCTAGTAAATAAAGTTATATTATCCTTTTTTCTTCTATATTTTAATAGGTGGCTTTATATATAGATCTATATATAGCTTTATATAGAGCCTTATATAAAGCCCTATATAAAGCTCTACGCAAAACTCCATATAAATAACTTTATTATTAATATTATTAATAATTTTAAGTTTTATTAAAAAGTTACTTTTTTTTAACTTGATATTAAGTGTAACGTGGTTTACAAGCGAGCTGGCAATACAAGCGAGCTGACAATCTCAAAACTCACCAAAAATTGGAAAAATCGCACTTTAATATCTCGACAACCACTTAATAATAAATTCTAATAATTTGGATTTAGGCTTTTATATATGCTTTATAGCTCCTATTAAAGTTATATAGTAAATAGTTNTATAGTTTTTAAGATATTAAAATTTGGGGGCTAAAATAAGGCTAAAATACTATATCTTACTATATATTAAAAACTATAGAACTATTTACTATATAACTTTAATAGGAGCTATAAAGCATATATAAAAGCCTAAATCCAAATTATTAGAATTTATTATTAAGTGGTTNTCGAGATATTAAAGTGCGATTTTTCCAATTTTTGGTGAGTTTTGAGATTGTCAGCTCGCTTGTATTGCCAGCTCGCTTATAAACCACGTTATATATATTATAAATATTATAATATTTTTATATAAAATTATATTTTTAATATTAAATTAGTTATATTTTAATTTTTAAAAGGTTATAGAGTTATAGGTAGTAGAAGAGGGTGTATTTTAATGTATTTTAGTAAAGAAAACTATACACAAGCCAGTCGCGTATATGAACTAATACCTTACATTAACCTTACTAAAATAGCTCTAAATTATATAAATAAGGGCTTATTTTATAGTTTTAAAGTAGAGCTATAAAATAAACCACTATTTATATAATTTAGAGCCATATTGGCGGGGCTATTGTGGGTGTATTGTTTTGGTGGGGTATATCGAAAAAATCAATCGATACGATCCGATACGATACGATCTCGCGTATCGTATCGAACCGGATCAATTGGATTTTCCGCCACCCTGGTCCGTAAGTTCTGTTCCTTAGCTACTACTAGCCGTTCCTAGTACTTAAGTAGTCCGTTTTTAAGAGACCATAGGCTGGCTGTTAGCAACTCAGTCAATCGAGACATAAGCACGGCAAAAGGGTCGCGCAAGCCTGTACGATTAGATTGTCTATAAACGAGAATCTAAAGCTAAAGAAAGGAAAGGAGAAGAAGGGGAGCGCCGCTTAAAGCTATATACGATCTTCGCGTCACGTGACCGCAATATGCGGCAATCTGTAGCAACTTGCCGGTGCGTAGTTCTGCCAGGTTCTGCTAGTGCTATAATACTGGCAACGTTCTTTGCCTTTTTATAGTACTCCTATAGAGAGGGGGTTGTTTGGTTAGCCTATAGTGGTTTCTTAATAAGATTACGTTTAGAGAAGTTAATAGGATATATTTTGGCGCCTAAGGAGTCCATAGTTAGTTCTGCCTATATTTAGGGTCAAGGTGTTTTAGTTATAGTAGCGTCTGGGTCCGTAATAAGATCTTTATAGCCGTCTGGTTATCTAGGTCTTATTTACGCCTTATAAGAGCGTCCGTACGGTTTGTAGCGCCCGGTCTATATATAATTAAGAAGTTAAATTAAGATAGGATATCCGCCTAGTATGCCTGCTGGGCTATAAGAGCCTTAGTTATTATAAAGTATTCTAAGGCTTTATAATTTAAAACTACCTTAATTGGCTTAGGGGTACCCTCTAGCTATATACGCTAGTGCTAAAAGCTAGAGATAATAGCTAGCATTTCTTTATTATGGATGTGGTAGTTTAGCTTAATATCTATTATAGTCTTCAAATAGTATATAATAGGGTGCCATTCTCCGTCTAGTTGCTTCTGGGAAAAAATACCAGCTATTACGCCGTCTAAAGTATTAGTTTTTAGCATTAAGGGCCGCTTTAGGTTAAAATAGGCAAGTAGGGGAGCCAATACTAGCCGTTTTTTAAGCTTATTAAAGGCCTGTCTATATATGGCGTTAAAGTAGAAAGGCTGGTTTTTTCTAGTAAGATAGTTAAAAGGCCAGGCAATTCTGCTATAGTTTTTAATAAAGCGTCGGTAGAAGTTACAAAAACCTAAAAATAATTATACCCCCTTTACGGTCCGTAGGGGTGCCTACTAGTTAATTGCGGCCGTTTTCTTTAGGTCGGCTTTAATTCCGTCCATATTAATAATAAAACCTAGGTACTTTGTACGCTTAATACTGAACTCTAACTTTTTAATATTAACCTAGAGTCTAGCCTCGCGGAGTCGTTATAGGACTTTATAGAGATGCTCCTTATATTCTAGCTCGTTCTTAGAGTAGATTATAATATTATCTAAATAGGCCGTATAGAAGTTGTTAAGGTAGTTAAAGAGTATATTATTTATGTACCGCTAGTACGTAGCTGGTCCATTAGTTAGTCTAAAAGAAAGTACCTTATATTTATACATTCCGTAACAGGTCCGAAATGTAATAAGATTCTTAAACCTAGGGTCTATCTTAATTTAGTAAAAGGCCTAGCGGATATTAAGCTTTATAAAAACCTTAGCTCTACTTATTTGGGCTAAAGTTTTATTAAGTAGGGGTAGCGGATAGCGGTTCTTGTGGGTTATATTATTTAGCTTATAGTAGTTAATGCAGAAGCGGAGTCCTCTACTTAGCTTTTTAATAAAGAGAATAGGCGAGGCGGAAGGGGCTTAGATAGGCTTAATAAAGCCCTTATTTAGGCTATTGATGAGATACTGCTTTATAGCCTATAATTTGGCGATAGACTGCTTATAGATAGGGCTAAAGCTAAGGGTATTTTCCTTACCCTGCTTAATCTCGATCTTATAGTTATACGATTGGTAAGGTAGAAGTATATCAAACACTGCTTTAGAGAATACGTGTGACGATCGCCCACCGAGCCAAACGAACGCAACTGGCCAAAAAGGTACAGTGTCGAACCGAATGGTTCGACGGCTCGGTAACTAATATATGTATGTTCGTTGCCCCTTTGTCATCACCTGATAATACGCCCTTAAATTTCTAGTATTAATAGGGCAAAGAGGAGCTGCTGCGACTGCTGCAGAGGTAGTGTTTCCATCCTGTCTCTGCGCCAGTCAGCAGGAAGCGACGACTCATTAAGGCAACGGCTGAACACTTACAGAAGCTGTAATATCAGCAGGAGTGTAAGGCTTTGCACTGGCTGGCCAACGGAGACCTTGAGTTGCCGCACTTCTTTCGCTACAAGTGTCCAGAGCACGACTCGGGGTACTCTCGCGATGCTAGACCTGACTGAGTTAATCCCAAGTGAGTCTTCATAAGGCTTTAAAAAGTCTCTGAATTTCTTCCATGGTCGGTCGATTTGTTGGACGAGATCTTTAATGTCCTTAGAGTAAAGGTGGCCTGGGTTCTCCATAGTATATGTACACAGGTGCTTGAGAACAATCTGAAGGCCGTAGAGGAAATCTATTGCTTCTTAAAAATCCGAATTAGAACGCCCGGCATCTTAAAATATGGTGTGTAATCTAATTAAAAATTGAACCACATCTTTAATATCTCCAGCGGACCAACCGAAGGGGACCATGACAAGACTCGGAAGTGATTTGAAAAAGGAATTTTTTTAAAAAAGGATTTGAGAAGTTGCGTGCAGATAAGACGCCATATAAAAGTAGAGAATGTCCTTTTAACCGACAGACGAACCCCCCATTCTTGGGCTTTCCCCCGATCTCCGTACACACAATGTTAAGGATTGGCGGATGTTGCGCAGTAGGTGCGGGTAGGAGGAGCGCTAGTAAGTAATTAGCTCTGGCTAGAGAGGCGCCCGCATAGAAACGCAGAAATACCCCTCTAAAGCAGCAAGAATAAACATTTAAAGCAGCAAGGATAAGCGTTTAAAGCAGCAAGGACAAACATTTAAAGCGGCAAGGACCTAAAGGTCGAAGCTGAGCATAAACTCTGATTCGCTTTCGACTACACTAGGTTCTGCATTTATTGGTGGAGGCCGGCAGATCGCAGGCAGCGAGAAAGAACATGCAAGGCTGAAGAAATGAGATAGTAGGGCAAAAGTGCCTTGGCTGAAGTATTTGGCTCGTAAAAAGAACACCATCTCTCGAACACAGCGTAATTCGGTTTGGCATACTTCTAAGGCTATGTAATGCCATGTCGGCAAGCTTGTACTGCCTGCATACGCTCTATCTTCACTAGGGTAATTTGGAGCAGTTGAGTATGCCTGATCGACGGTATAATGTGCATTGATAGAGGGGGGCGCGTATCTGATTGGCGGGAGTGTAGTGCGGATTACTGGTTGGAGCTTCGCCGTACTGGAGCCCAGGATTCGATAGGGTTGGAGATTGAATAAAGGAGTCACGTCGCGTACCACTGAAAGCATGTCAGATGTATTAGAGCTAAGATTTGGTCTGATTTGGACTAGCCTGGTCTAAATCAGTCAGAAAACTAACTTAATGTAACGCGCGAGTCGCTCAATAGAGCAAGTAAACAGCATCGCACCTTCTATACCCAAAATATTAATTTCCCGTTATCCAAATCGTCATCCATATCATTATCACTAGGCTCATCTCCTACCGTAGGACCCTCTACAGGACCAGCTCTTCCTTAGATAACCTTATATGGCATTACTTGGGAGCAGTAATAATCCTCACTGGGTGCCTTCCTAACCTCACTATGCGCGCTACACACATTCGGAATATGGCCTGAAGACCGACGCAGCCTGTTCCTTTATTCTTGCTAGGACCAAACTCCGCGCATATAACCTCCCGTGTAGCTCCTCCATCGATCTCATCAAGGATGAAAAGTGCTGCGCCGCAAACACGTTGATGGACAACGAACCATGTCTGCGTCTGCGGATCGGCTCGAGGCGTCTCGCCCCTACACAAAGACGATTCCTTTAGGTGAGACTTTGCATTCCGTGCGTGGTCTAGTCTTACAGTGTATCTTTTTCACTTCTGAATGCCCTTTATTCGGAACGCGTAACGGAGAACACTTTGTAATACTGCATAGCTATGACAGGCAGCTCGGCGGCAGGGAAGGAAGATCCTTCGGCGTATGCCCCACAAAGAACTAACCGGATTGCAGTATGATGCTGTTTCATTGGTGCCATAGCCATCTGGCTTTTCATCGATCTATGACGAGCATTGAAGACAAGCAGCTCCAGCATTATCTCCAATATTTTTGGTAAGCCCCTCGGCTGCAATGCTTCCTTTTTTCTACCCCGATATGCATAACGATCAGAATCTATGTTGTATCATTTGCCGATGACGCACCAAATTTTCGACAGTAGATTTAGAGTCCGGCGCCGAAGCCAAGGCCGAGGGTGGTCAAGTAAGGTAGATGGCTTGCCACTAGACTAGATTGAAGGATCTACAAGTATTTTAGCGAAGTATTTTACTCAGTACCACTCCATAAGTTATTCGAAGTTTGCCTGCGAGAAAATGGTAGAACCTCTCTTTGCCATTATGAATGCATTAACTGGATAACATACCTTATGTCTTTCATTTTTAGTCTAATACCCACATGGATACGCTAAGAATTCAGTATTATGAATTGTACAGCCTTTATCGTTCGTACTTCGTCTAAAAGGAAAATCTCACAATTAAGTTGTTCTGGAGATCCACTACGAAAGGCAATATAAAGTGGAGAGGCTCGGATAAAGCAATGGTCAGGATATCTCATGGCATAGAGGGTATCAGTTAAGGGGTCTTAGTAGGCCGAAAAAGACGGCAAAAGCGCGTCACATGACCGGGAGTCTGCAGAGTTTCGCGTGGGACGGCTGGGGCATGTCCTCCAGGAAAAAAGTCCCGATGAGTGTTGTGCTTACCATGCATAAAAGGCTCGGGGTACAAACCGTATCTTCTCAGCCTCCAGAAACCCTCCTTCCCGCCCAACTCCCAGCTTCTAGAACCGCAAAACCCAATATCCTATCCACCTCACGCGGTTCGCTACGCGTGATCAGCGGTGCAGATAACCGTCGTGGGATGAGGCAGAATCCAGAAGTTGGGCTACCACGACACATCTCCGTAATCGACGACCGTCGCGGATGCCTGCGACAACCCTGAATCCCTGCCCGCCGCTGCTGCTGCGTTTCGTTGCAACGCAGCCATGGAATGCGTGACACCCTTTGAATTGGTGCCGATAGGCTCCAATAAAAGGCTTTAGCTATCATAGTATCTCTGTTCGTATTCGTGAATGTAGGCCGCTCTGTCCCGGGTGCTTGGTCGAACGGGCGGTGACGCGAAGTACAGAAGTCGGCACGAAAGAAAAGCTAGTGGTTTAAAGACCCTTTTTCTTGATAGAATATGTGGTACCAACCCTTGAAACAGAATACCCGAACATCTAAATCCCTGAAATGTCACACCATTTCCCCCATATTCAATGCACATACACATGCCTCCAGTTAGAACGCTAAGTAGCCAAACGGAAAGGGAATCTTTTTTGGCTTCGAAGCACTCATCTATATTTCCGCCGTCTTAAAATGTCCTCGTGTTTGTTATTGCTGGCTCAGCATATGCTTAAATTTTTCGATCTATCAGAATAACCTAAGTTAGCAAATAGTCGTTTTCATAATGCTTCAAATTGCCTGAGGAGCTGAGTCAACGAATTCCCCCACCTTTGTTGATAAATACTTCTCTACTTCTTCGCTCTTGATACCCAACTTTCCCCCTGTTTTCCACGCTAGCGGAATCATGGCTACCCGCTCCTTAACTACAACCTCTCTATTAGGCCCCTCAACTGCGCGGACTTTGTCCGGGTTGTTCGTTAATAGCCGAATCCCCCTCTTACCACCTAATCCCAAATCCATTAGCATCGCAGTTGCCAATCCGTAACTCCTCGCATCAGCCGGATGTCGTAATAATATATTAGCTTCGTATGTATCGTTCCCAAGGTCTTGCAAATTATACGCTTTCAGCTTCTCCCCTAGCCCAATTCCTCTCCCTTCTTGCCGGAGATAGATGATTGCGCCGCCAGAGGGTGAAACGTCTGGGAGAGACATTAGACGAGCTGCTTCGTCAAGTTGTTCGCCGCAATCACAGCGCGCAGACCAGACGGTTTCGCCAGTATAGCATTCCGAATGGATACGGACGAGAGGTGGTATGGATGAAGGGTCCAAAGGCTGTACTGCCCCAGCTCCTTCTGGAATAGCACCATTCGGCGTGGAACTTGCCGACGAAGTCGAACTCGCTCCTGATACTGCTCCTTCTCTTGCCTCAGTCGGTTTTAATGACACCGCTTTCCGCGCGCTCACACCCTCCTCCCGCCGTATCTGCTCCACTCGGCTGCTCGTTCGTCCTGGATACAGCCGGCCTACGTACGCGCCTCTTGTCATCCGATCGAATTCGGTCTCACCGGGCCTTTCGGCATCTAAGCTTCGACTCCTTATTTCGCTACCGAACGCGATGGCTAGATGCTCCTTATTATCCACATTGTTCCGGTAGACGTGCAGGAACATCTCATGGCCAGTTGTCGTGGGGATCCGCGCGCGCACTTCGCATTCGACAATTGGGAGAGTATTTAGGAGCGCAGGAGCCGAGCCGGGGGTTTCGAGAGACGTGTCCACAGGCACAGAGCGGGGGTTCAGGTTCGGGGTTGAGCGGCCCGGCGTCGATGGAGGCGTGAAGGCAGGAGGGATTAGGGACGGCGGGAAGTTTTGCGCGTGCGATTGGCCGGCCGCATCTGCGCGTGTTTGTGTAGATGCTTCGTGCGTGAGGTTGAGGCCTGAGATTTGGCGAGTCGGGGATTGCGCTTGTGGCGAGTGTATGGGAGGGAAAGCCGGCGAGGCGTGGGCTGGTAGGTCGGAAATCATGATTTTATAGGGGGTCTGATGCTGTTCTGGTAGTGAGGCGTTTTGAGGTGTTGGGGTTGGGTGTTTTTAGCATGGAGAGTCCACATTGCGGATTTGTGATGTTGCGTAGCACCGAGGTTTTTCTCTATTGCGGCGGGGATAGGGCAAGCTTCCGACGGGAATGAAATCTAGAGCGGAGTTAGCCCGCGCCGACCCGCGAGCATTGTCAGCCGCTGCAATGTGACGAGTAAGCAAATCAAATTAGCCTCGGAAACCGTGGAAAAGTATGTCTCATATGACATTTCTTGCCAAAATGGGGCAATAGAAGGCGAATTGCTTACTCATCCAAATGAATTAAATGTTACATGCTCGAAAACCTGCACTCCAAGATCCCTTTCCCGTCAACGCTAATTTGTTTTGCTTACCCGAAACATTGATGAGACAAAAGCTCTAATCATCCCGTCTTTCCCGTCCCCAAACTTCGTCAACAGTTTTCTTGCCTTTCGTCTCAGGTACAAACCAAGCGATGAAGATCCAAAAGAATGCGGCGAGACCCGCAAATATGAAATATACTTTCCCATAGAGACGCTCACTCGCGAGTGGGAAGAACTGAGCAACAACGAATGTTGCAGTCCAATTTGCAGCAAGTGCTAAGCTCTGAGTTGCGCCCACGGCCTCTGGACCCACCAACTCGCTAGAGAGGATAAACGGGACCGGACCAAGACCAAGACCAAAGCTTGAGACGAACAACAGCACGGCGACAGCGGAGAGAATGCTGGCGGAGTTTATGATACCGATCGCCAGGAGTAGAGAGCTGATGCCCATTCCTGTAATTGAATTTAGGAGACAAACCTTGCGCCCAAGTTTATCCACAAGTGGAGCACACCCAGCTGTGACGATGATGTTGATTGCTGATACACCAAGATTCAATAAAGCGGAGTTGGATTTCAGGAGGTCTGATAGCAGTGAGACGCCATACATAATGATGCTGTTGATGCCTGGAGTAGAAATTAGTATCGACACCTACTTTTTAGGGAGAGTTATGCTTACCGCACAACTGCTGTGCAAGCATGACCATCATTACTGCTATTACGGCCTTGTTGTACTCAGGATGTCGGATAACCTGGAGGATTCCTAATATCTCCTTCTTAGCCATCTTGCGCTTTGTAGTGGAAGCTGCGCTATGGTGGGACGTAGAATCTTCATTCTGGAGGAGAGTGGCCTCTTCGTCTGTTTGGTAGGTTAGTATATGAAGTGGAGATGTGCAGAACAAAACGTACCGTCCATCTCATCGGAACTTTCGATTCCCCACCCGCTTACTTCTTCCCCCACATCGAACTTATCTCCTCTGATCTTTTGAAGGGTCTTCTTCGCTTTGGAAAGGCTTCCTTCGTCTGCCAACCATTTCGGGCTTTCAACAGCGAAGAATAGGCCAAATGTTTGGATAAGTCCAATTAAACCGCCAGCAGCCAAGATTATCCTCCAATACTGCCCTCTGCTTAGGAAATATCCAAGTAGCTGTACAATAAGAATTCCAAAGTTCACCATGACCTGGGTGAAAGATCCAAAAAAGCCCTTTTCTGCGGGTGGTGCAATTTCAGAGACATAGATTGGTACCACGACGACTCCTGCACCAGCACCAATGCCCGATATGAATCTTCCAATAGTCATAACACCAATATTTGGTGCAACGGCCTCGAACATAGGCCCAATGGCGAAGAAAATGGTTGTGAATTGCATAGTCCTAAGACGTCCATACTTTGCCGCGAATGGTCCAGCAGACAGTGCACCAAGCAAACCTCCAAGTGTAAATATCGATCCTACAAGACCCCATTGTGTTGGGTCCATGGGTATACATTGAGGTAGTTCGACGCCGGCGGTAACGATAGAGGTCTTCTTACAGCGGATAACATCTTCGGGAGCGTTCAACTCAGCCTACGTGTAATTAGCCTGGGTAGTGCGAGCGTTATTGGAGACTTGATCATACCAAGTGGAATCCGAAGAGAAGGGGACCAATGGTAGCAACGAGGAGGATGTATATGAAGTAGGGTGTAAGGTTCGTGAGCCAAGTTCGGGGATCCATCGTATGAGGCGTACGGAAGCTGGGCTTCTTGGGCTCTGCGGAGGTACCCTCTGTAAGAGTGTTGTACTGCAGCTGATTGTTAGAAGCCATCTTGGCCAATCACATGGATGCACGATATTAAGACAGCTACGTGCATAGGGAAACAGGATGAAATTGAATGTAGCGAGTGATATATACCTTTACACGCTGCCTTTCAACCACGAGTGATGGCTATCACAGGCATACAATGCTTTTCACGTCGTCGTCATCGAGCAGAACCAGCGGCGACTTTGCGGGGACCTCCAGCGCACAGTGTGAGTTGTTGGCGATGTTGTCGGAGTTGGCCGCGAGGGTGGGATTTGGAGGAACTGACGCAATGGACGATGCCACGGTAATTCGGATGCCGAGTTTGCAGCCTGAGGACTAAGGCAGCCGAGAAAGGGGCAACGGTGTTCTCCAAAAAACCACGCATGCAGGAGCGTTTGAGCTGGAGCGTTTAAGCGGGAGAGTGTGTATCTTTGAGCACTAGTGGAAGATGGTTTGAGCTATTGACAGGTCTGGGTCCCGAAGAGCTTCAACCACTGCTCCAGATTTGGTGTAGCTCTCTGCCACACGCTGTCTGCGGCTCTTCCAGACCATGCGGCTGAAGAGGCATCTTCTGTAGCATCAGCCGGACTCGTCTTGCAACACATCTACTCTGTTTCATATGCATGCACTCTGTTGGTTCCACGACTCTTGAGCCAGGTGTCTTTCCAAGCATCGCATCGCTCGCGTCGCGGCTCCTGCATCAAAGTGGGCGCTAATCTCATCCGCCTTCCCCGGGGCCTTGGGCCTTGGGTCTTTGGCTTCATCGCTCCTTAATCCGAGTTTCCTGCGGACCTTCTCTACCGATCAGATGTCCCGCAGGCTACAGATGCGAGATGAATCATCCATCAACCAATCCTCCATCCTCCGCGGGTGGGCCTCCCTCAGCGGCCTCCGCCTCCCGAGCCGCCCAAGCTCAGACGCTCAAAAGCAGTGTTCACGCTGCGTTCAATGGTCGGTATTATCACGGGCTGATGCCTTCCTTATTAACACTCCACCTGTTGTTTTCCGCTTTTGCATACTGCCTCTCCGCGCTTCCCTATTACCATAAACGGTTATAGTTGAAGCGTAAATACGGACCCGCCCCTCTCTCGACTACCGGCTTCAAAAAATCTTGAGGTCGCTCCTTAGACTCAAGTTTTCAGCCTTCACGCTTGCATAAACTTTTTTCCGCTTCTGTTGGATGCCTTCTATTCCGTATTCTTTCTAGACCTCGTTTACTGTTCTTTCGCTAATATAATTTCCCCTCCATTCGTTAGACCCGTCAGATTCCTCTCAAGCTATGTTATCCGGAGGATACTCTAGCAAAAAACGTGTAAATGAACGATACAAGATCATCGGCTTCATCAGCAGTGGCACGTATGGCCGGGTGTACAAGGCCCAGGGCAAGAATGGCCAGGTCGGAGAGTTTGCCATTAAGAAGTAAGTATTTTGACTGTTGCCTTGCCACGTCATCTAACCAGCCTTAGGTTCAAGCCGGATAAGGAGGGTGAGATCCAGTATACAGGAATTTCCCAGTCAGCAATCCGCGAAATGGCACTTTGTACCGAACTGTCCCACCCCAACGTGGTTCATACCGTCGAGATAATCCTTGAAGACAAGTGCATTTTCATTGTTTTCGAGTATGCAGAGCACGATTTGCTTCAGATTATTCATCATCATAATCAGCCTCAACGGCACGCAATTCCCGCACGGACCATCAAATCCATCTTGTACCAGCTCCTTCAGGGCTTGGTATACCTGCACAAAAACTGGGTCATGCATCGAGATCTTAAACCAGCCAACATCATGGTTACGAGCGCAGGGAAAGTGAAGATTGGAGATCTTGGCCTTGCTCGATTATTCTACAAACCTCTTCATTCTCTCTTTACTGGCGACAAGGTTGTCGTGACTATTTGGTACCGAGCACCGGAACTACTCCTTGGGAGCAGGCATTATACTCCCGCTGTCGACCTGTGGGCTGTTGGATGTATCTTTGCAGAGTTATTGTCACTTAGGCCGATCTTCAAGGGTGAAGAAGCCAAGATGGACAGCAAGAAAACCGTTCCTTTTCAGCGAAATCAGATGCAAAAGATTGTGGAGATCCTTGGCATGCCAAGCAAGGAGCGGTGGTCCTTATTGTCAGCAATGCCCGAATTCAGTCAACTAGGCTCACTCTCCGCTGGAAATCCGCGAATACATCGTCCTATGGGCTTGGAGCAATGGTACCATCAATGCCTTAAGACTAACCAGTATCCAACCGGCCAATCAGGTGCCACCCCGGGTTCTGAAGGTCTCTCGCTACTCAATGGTCTCCTTGAGTATGATCCTCAAAAACGCCTGACTGCCGAGCAAGCTCTTCGTCATCCTTACTTTTCTGCTCATGGGGAAAGACCCTCGGACAATTGCTTTGAGGGATCTACAATCGAATACCCGTATCGCCGAGTGAGTCAGGAAGATAATGATATCCGGACGTCGAGCTTGCCAGGCACGAAGAGAAGTGGATTGCCAGATGATTCACTTATAGGTAGACCCGCGAAGAGACTTAAGGAAGGCTAGATGTGGTCTATTCGAGCTCTCCATTTGATGCTGAAGATCTATGTCCTCGCCGCGCCCAGCTTAGTTCTGATCCGAAAGCCGAATTTTCCCGACACCCATGTTCGCCACCTATCAAGATGGCCTACACAGACAGTTAGCATACCCTATGCTAACGAAGCCACTGTATTTCTAGGCATTGAAACGGCGGCAGATGGAGCCAGCTTCGTGGAAAGATTCAAGGCTCTGTGCGTTAAATTTAGAATCACAGCAAAAAAGGAGAAAGAAGAGACTCAAGCAATCCCAGCCACCCTTGACACCCCAATTGCAACCGGGCTTCAATACTTCCTGGTTAGAAAGATGCGTATGGTCGGAGGTTCTCAGTTATTCGATCACACCAAATACCCTTATTGGACCCCTCCCTAAGTTCCATCAGACAGGCGAAATATTCATTATTGGACCTGGTATCTCCATAAAATACCCCCTAAGGGTGTCAATGCGTACAACAAACTTTATGAACCAATTCCGCACATCAACAACTTTGTCGATCGTATCATAGAAGAGTCGGACATTGTCAAATCTGGCCTCGGATCAGATATGCAGAAAAAGAAAAGGTTTCGATTAAGTACTAGCTCATGAATCACAAAACGGAGTTCTTACATCGGGACACGATTGAAATGAGTATAGTCCCTTTGACTGATTGGTATCTTCGAGAGCCAGACGAAGAGAGAAAATTGTACCCGCCACTGCGTATATCGCATATGAGATCAATGGAAATTCAAAAAAAGGTCAAGGCAGTGTTAGAAAATGCACGTACGACACAATTTATTCTTACCCCGATCACAACTATGCCAGATTGCTATCGCAAATCGCCTCTCAAATCGCCTCCTACAATTGGCGAAGAATGCCCGATATGCCACTTATGCTTTGGGTATCTGGAAAGATTGGGTAGAAGTACAGTTTGGGAAGCCGTCATTCATTCTGATCGGTTAGCATCTTCAGAGAGACACTAGGCACATATCGCATCTTAGCTTATGCTTTTGTCCCATATTTACTGATGCATTATCTTCTACGGCGCCAACATTGCTATAAATTTCTTTATTACCCAAATCCTGATCCTACTTTGCTCCATATATAATAGTATCCTGACTCAATTAATCACCCGAGGCGGCCTGGGAAGTAATTAATGCCGAGATACACCCTTCCTTTTTGGCATTTCCGTAAAAATATGACAACGACTTGCTACCTAGAGACTTCACGAATAGCTCACAATACAGGCCCTTCAATAGTTGATTGTTGCGTTATCTGAGTATACTAAGAATCAGCTCCAAACGATTCCATTATTGCCATCGACAGAATTCCTCCGATTCATATATCAACATCAACATCACCACTGCCTCACCCTACCACAGTCCGTTGATTCACCATTCCAAGCGGTCTTGAAAGTGGATCTGGGCAAAGGCCCCTAATCCGTAAATAAAATCCCGCCAACAACCATCTTCTCTCACCACCACACTCTTTCTACGTGGCTCAGTCTAATTCGGGGATGCACATAATCAGTGCAACCGTAATCGGCCCATAGATTTTAATTCATGTAAAATCGGCCTCTCTGATTCTGATTGATTGCATTGATTGTTTTAGTTATGTACTAATTTCCTAATTAGATAAGTAAGTGTAAATACAGGTAGATTGTGATTAAAAAGTAATTCTAGATAAGATATGCCGTAACGCGCTGGCGCGTATATATTAACTTTTTCTAAGAAAGCCCGCACGGACGGTTTTTGTATATAAAACAGTAGACCTGGCACGTCTTAGGAAATTAATACGCAATTTTCTTGATACCAAAGCTTTATTATTACGTTCTATTCTTACACGTTCTTTCCGTGGGCGATTATTGATTACGCAATCGTAACCATAATCAAAAGATTGATTTTGGTTGCGATTAGTTATATTATATAGTAATTATAATTTATGTAACTAATAGAATAGTTATATGCATCCCTGGTCTAATTTGTACCCCACCCAGTCCTTACACTTCCAACCCAGTCACTCTCTTAGTTTATGATATTTGTTTCATAACATCACTATAAAGCCATCCTTGATCCCGGTCCTCGCGACATTGCTGTTAAGCGCTATTGCAGCCCCAGCTACCATTGCTGGTGGAGCAGCTGCCAATCCTCCAGACATCTTTGACGCTACATTCCAGCTCATTGCTCTGGGCATGCGCAATCTCTTCTGTTCCCGGCATTGTTCTTCACTCACTTGGTGTTGACCTAAATTAGACTTACTATTTTTAGCTGCTTACTCTCGTATATCTTACCACCTGCCTCTGTTGTATATATCTACCTTATGTATATATAGACGCCCTAGAGCCATATTTAATAGACAGAGTTCTTATTCCTAATTGTCCGTTTAATAGTTATAAGCCCAGGCCGTCTACTGTATTATCTTTAACCAAAAGCCTTTATTCCCATTAATTTCTATTATCGCCTTAATTATAGATACCTATAATAACCTCTTAATAAAAAACTATAACTAATATTGTTTTATCCGTTACCCTAATAAGCCTAAATAATTAGGACGAATAAATTAAGATTATTAAGTTAAAAGCAAGTAGCTATATCTAAAGCTCTATTTTATATATCTACTATAAGGAATATTATTATAGTTACCTTAGGTTGCCCTCAGGACAACCCCTAGACGCCCCTTAGATAATTACCGGTCATGTACTAAAGGTACGTGCCTCTAGTATATAGTCTCTACAATCCTAAAGGCCTTGCCTCCTTAAGGATTTATCTCTCTTATTAATCTATCCTATTCTATAATCGTGTCCTTATAGCACCCTATCTACAAAGTCCTCTTATATTTAAATTCTTCCTACTCTATTTAGAAGGGCAGCTAGCTTAAGGACCAAATTATTTATTTACATTTTTATTTATACCTACTATCCTCCCTTAAAAATCTCGTAATAATCTAAATAGAAACTTTATAAATACCTTATAGAAAGCCGTCACGCTAAGGTAGAAAAGTCCCTTTAATAGTAAGAGATTGCGATAATATAAACCTCTAAGTAAGATAGCTAAATAAGCCTAATACCTAGATATGCTAAAAGCTTAAAGACTTTTATATACCTATAGTTACTGGTAAGGAGAATATAGATACCCTTTATAATAATTATAATACTACTAAAAAGTAACTAAAACCCCTTTAGCCCTATCTATAAGGGGACTTTATAAATAGGGGGCTATAAGGACACAATTGTAGAATAAGATAGATTAGTAAAAGAGACGAATCCTTAAGGAGGTAAGGCCTTTAGGATTGTAGAGACTATATACTATAAGTATATACCTCTAGTATGTAACTAGTAACTATTTAAGGGACGTTTAGGGGTTATCCTAAGGGCAACCTAAGGTAGCTACAATAATATCCCTTATATTGCCCCCCCTTCTTATAGTTAGTCCCTAATTACTATTACCTTATAGTAGAAGGAGATTATAAGGGCTTATCCCGGAAGGGGTTTAGAAAGATATTAGTATACTACTATATATTATATATTTATCTAACACCTACTTTAAACTTCTAAAAAACCTTAATAAGGAAAAGATATAACTAGAAAAAAGATATAAGGATTGCTAGGAGACCTATTAGAAGTCTATTAAAAGTATACTAGTAATTACCTAAGTTAATATAGGGATTTTTATACAACTTTACTTTTAAGCCTTTATACTAGTTTATAATTAATTATAAGTATTATTAATAATTTAGTATTCTAGTATAGTTCTATAGAACCTTTTAGTATAAAAATTAATATACAGAGCCTTAGCTTACCGTTATCTTTAACTATTAAGATATAGTCTATAATCCTTTCTTATAATGCTTTTTTTAATAATCCCCTACATTATTAATATATTACTTCTATATTTACCCTTACACTATTAAATACGGTTAAGGTATTAATTAGTTAGTTAAAGAGACTTATCTCTTAAAATTTAGTATATATACTTTTAAATCTAATAGTCCTATACTATATAGTTAGCGTAGCTCTACTACCTAGTAAATAGAGATACTTTATAATAGCACCTCTAGCTATTATACAACTATTAAAAACGTTTATAACGTTATTCTTTAATACTATAGTATTATTTTTAGGTGTAATCTAACCTATATACGTCTTTAATTAACATTTTAATTGCCTTCCCCCCGCTACATAATTAGTTTTTATAAGGAAGTAATAGCTAAATAGCTTATACGCGTATTTTCTTTTTTTAAATAGCGCTATTATAACGGTGCTATATTAGTAAGGTTACGGCTATTTACTAAAAGGGTATTAGAAGGTAAAGTATAAAGACGCTTTACTTATTAAGCTTAATCCTTTTCCTTAATACCTTACTTTTTATTACTAACCTTTATCCAATTTTAGGCATATCTTTAATATATTATTAAGATTTTCTTCTTTTCTATTAATAATTTAATATACCTCTTAAATTTTTTACTACCTACTCTTTTAAGCTAATTTCTTTGCATATTTTAGCCCTACTTATATAGAGAGCCTTAACCCCCGCTAATCCGTAACTAGTGCTAGTCCTATCTAAATAATTTTACCTATATATCTTTAAAAGACCAGAAATCTAATAATAGGATTTTAGAGGCTTATAATAAGACATACTGCGTAAGATCTAATACCTTTAGTCCTTATAATTAATGTATATATACTAAGAGCGATAGTTACGTTAAGGTAAGCTTTTCTATTTTTAATAAATTTCTATTACTAACTTTAGCTTTAATAGCCTAGGCCTAAGTAGCGGCGTTTTTTAATATCCTTAACTACTATATTACCTAGGCTCTCTTCTATTTAAGCGCTAATACTAAATATCTAGGTTAAATTTAAAATTATACTATAGCTATTTATATCACCTATAACTCTTAGTAAGCTAACTAGTAACGCCTAATATAAAAGTAAGGTTAGTATACTAAGGATAGTGTAAGGAATAGGGTAATAAGAAGAAGGTTGCTGTCTACTATAGAGAGGAGTTTATATATACGCGTTAAGTTTTAAGTATAATATAATACGTTATTAGGTAGATTACCCTTCATCAGGAAATTTTTTTTCGGGCTCGTTGTTGCAGTTTGCGGCAATTTGCGGCAAACTGTACGGTCGCGGCAGTCGTATATGGTCTTGTGCGGTTTGCGCATTTTGCGGCAAACTGCACAGAGCCTGCGTATTTTGCAGCAACTTGCAGCAAACTGCACAGAGCCTGCGCATTTTACAGCAACTCGCAGCAAACCGGCAGAGCCTGTGTATTTTACACGTTTTGTATATTTTATATATTTTATATATTTTGCACATTTTGCACATTTTATACATTTTATATTTTGCATATTTTTATATTCCTATATAACTATATAAAATGTAGAGCTATTTATTAAGCAATTAAGATAAGGGGGATACCCTTTACAAAGGCTCCAATCATCAATTGGCGGTATTCCTAACGATCTGCTGGCTGTGTACGATTTCCTAACTAGGCCTAGTGCCTGCCTGCCTGCCTGCCTGCCTGCCTGCCTGCCTACCTGCCTGCCTACCTGTCTGTCTGTCTGTCTGTCTGTACCTGCCTATGCCTACCTGCCTATGCCTACTGTCTATGCCTACCTATCTCTGTGCTACCTGTCTGTGCCTACTGTCTGTGCCTACCTGTCTGTACTACCCTATCTGTGCTACCTGTCTATGCCTACCTTGTCTATACCTACCGTCTGTGCCTACCGTCTGTCCCCTATCTGTGCTACTGTCTATGCCTACCTGTCTGTATTTGGGGAAAGGTCGGCCCAATCGAGCTCCGCCTGATTTGATTGATCGATTAATCGTATTAATTCGAATCGTTCTCTACGGGCCGTTCGCTGGCTGTATATTCGAACGGTGGTCGTCTGGCTCTGCGACGGTCGACGGTCGTCTGGTTCTGGCGACGGTCCTCAGCTGGCTGCCGTTCTGGTGCCTCCCTAGGTAGGAGGATATAAGGAAGGAAGGGTAAAAAATAAGGTGGCTACCTAGGTATATAGATAAAGGGGTACACTTGGCAGAGGCACGTTGTAGAGGCTATCGGGAATATAGCGGGGACCCGATGCAGAGCTTCGTTGTAGAGCCTCCGTATTTCGCGCAAAGCCTCGTGCAGAGCTCTGTACGTAGGAGCTTCGTGTAGAGCTTCGTGCAGAGCTTCGTGTAGAGCCTCCGTATGTAGAGCTTCGCGCAAAGCCTCGTGCAGAGCCTCTGTACGTAGAGCTCTCGTGTAGAGCCTTGTGTAGAGCTTCGTGCAGAGCTTCGTGTAGAGCCTCATGCAGAGCCTTGTGCAAAGCTTCGTGTAGAGCTTCGTGTAGAGCCTCGCGCAAAGCTTCGTGCAGAGCTTTGTTGTAGAGCTTCGTGTAGAGCTTCGTGTAGAGCTTTATGCAAAGCTTCGTGCAGAGCTTCGTGTAGAGCTTCGTGCAGAGCCTCGTGTAGAGCTTCGTGTAGAGCTTTATGCAGAGCTTCGTGTAGAGCTTCGTATAGAGCTTCGTGTAGAGCTTCGTGTAGAGCTTCGTGTAGAGCTTCGTGTAGAGCTTCGTTGTAGAGCCTCGTGTAGAGCTTCGTGCAAAGCTTCGTGTAGAGCTTCGTGCAAAGCTTCGTGTAGAGCTTCGTACAGAGCCTCGTGTAGAGCTTCGTGCAAAGCTTCGTGTAGAGCTTCGTGCAGAGCCTCGTGTAGAGCTTCGTGCAGAGCCTCGTACAGAGCCTCTATACGCAGAGCTTCGTATAGAGCTTCGTGCAGAGCTTCGTGCAGAGCTTTCGTGTAGAGCTTTGTGCAGAGCCTCGTGCAGAGCTTCGTGCAGAGCTTCGGGCAGAGCTTCGTGTAGAGCTTTGTGCAGAGCCTCGTGCAGAGCTTCGTGCAGAGCTTCGTGTAGAGCTTTATGCAGAGCTTCGTGCAGAGCTTTGTGTAGAGCTTCGTGTAGAGACTTTATAGTATTTTTGTTGCGTTTTTGTTGCAGCCGAAAAATTAGGGTCTACTTAAGTCGCAATTTGCGGCGATTTACATGGGTAGCCTATGTATTTGTAGCAAATCGCCGCAAGTTGCCGCAAATCGCTAAAATCGCGACTTACGCAGGTTTTGCAGACCCCGATTTTCGCTTGCGACAACGTGCCCAAAAAAAAAAATCCTGATGTTTAGGTACCTAGCAGATAGGTAACTAGTAGTTACTATAATAGGGTCTTAATAGTTCTAGACTATACTAGCCAGCTAATATCTCTATTTATTTTAGGCTTAAGCGTATCTTTATTAACTATAGGCTAACGCCCTAAGAGTATTACGGCTCGTACAAATGCCTCTGAACCGAAGCTTATAGAATGCTGTATTACGAAGATACTAAGCTAAAGAGAAGGAAAAGGGGTCTGCCAGGACCGATGTAAACAAATATGTAGGGTGAGCCGCCAAGGGCGCTAGCTTTAGGCGGGCCAATCGCAGGTCGGCAGAATATGGCAGAATTTGGCAGGTAGCGTGCAATAGCGCCGTTACATCACCCCCCTCTTTGAAAGAAAGCCTGCCCTCAGGCTTAGTTAGAAATAGGGTAGCACTAGGCTTACAAACGTAGGATTACAAAATATAAGACGAGGAGACAAAGGGGACACGAGTACGTCCAGACTAAGTACAAAGGGCGAGTGTGGGCTAAGTGGAAGCACTAGGCCAGAAAGAGTAGCCGCTAAAAGTCTTGGCACGGATCTGACCAATCAGACAACTTCAACCGGCGGTCGAAGTTCCTGGACATCTGAAATTTTACGGTACTGGCAGAAAACGGTAGAATTTGGCAGACAGCTGTGTTAGGGCTTTGGGGCGTTTTTGTCCCTATGTTCTTCCGGTAACTTATCGTCTTTATTATGCCAGCATTCCATCCATTCGTCTAGGTACTTCGGGGGTCCAGGCGCATCAGGGTATTGGTTGTGGAATTCTTTAAGCTTCTGGGGGCAGCCTATAAAGTTCCACGCAGGGTACCAGGTTGGGTCAGGATCGTAGCCCTTCCATTGGACACGGTATTTTAGCGTTCCCCGTACTATCTTGCAGGCCAGTATTTCGTTAACCTCCCATTCGTTGTCACCGTTTACTTAAACTGGTAGGGGAGGCTCGTTCTTTTGTCCAGGCAATAGGTCGTTCGCAGCTTTCCGTAACTTATCTGGCGAGAAGATAGGGTAAACCCTAATTGAATCTGGGAGCTTTATCTTGTACGAGTTGCCTATCTTCTTAAGAACCTCATACGGTCCTGCCATCTGGTAGTCCAGCTTACGGCTGGGTCGTTCGGTTTTCCAATTCCTTATTATGACCCAGACCATATCGCCAGGGGCAAAATCGGGCTCTCGACGGTGTTTGTTCGCCTGCTGTTCTATTAACCTCTGAGCTTTTTTCAGGTTCTCACGGGCTACCGTCCAGGCTTCCTCCAATCGTTTGGCGTACTGTTGGGCCTCAGCATAGGATAGCTTCTCTCGTACAGTCTGGGGTTCTTCTGGCCTTTTCCAGTCAAAGCTTGTGCGGGGTAAGTATCCCATTTCCAGCTGAATCGGGGCAAACCCTGTGGAGTCGTGGGGTAGGGTTGCTTGCGCGTAGTCCATCAAGGGTAGTAGTTTAGACCAGTTGTCCTGGAAATAGTTGACGAAGGGCCTAAGCCTCTGGTCTAGGTACTGATTTACGATCTCTGTCTGACCGTCTGTCTGGGGGTGATAAGCCGTAGAAAGCCTTAGCTTAATGCCTAGGATCCGGGTAAACTCATTCCAGAAGGCCGATATAAACTGTGGCCCACGATCAGACATAATAGTATCTGGTGGTCCGTAGATTCGGTAGACGTAATGGACATATAGCCGGGCTGCCTCTTTGGCATCGATGTTCTTGTGACAGGGAATTGAGAACGGGCGTTTACCAAAGCGGTCGACTATAACCATAACCATATCGTATCCGTCACGGTCCCTAGGTAGTTCGTGGAAGTCTATAGAGATATGCTGCCAAGGGCGCTCTGGTATCGGGAGTGGCTTAAGTAGTCCTGGGGTCTTATCCCGTGGGATTGTAGCTCTCCTACAGTCTTCGCAGTTCCGTATGTATCGATCGATATCCGCAACCATTCTCGGCCAGTAGTAGCGGCAGTTAATGATTTTACGGGTCTTGTTCTTGCCAGGGTGTGCCGTAGAGACTTGGCAATGAGCTTCGCGGATTAGTTCAGTCCGTAGATTGTTAACGTCAGGGACTACAAGCCGCTCCTGGTATAGGAGCAATCCTTCCTCCGTCTTAAAATCGGGGTCTCCCTTCGCGGCTTGTTCGCGGAGGGCCCTTAGGGCGTCAGCCGTGCGGTTTGCAGTTAGGAGGCGGTCGATTAGCCCTATTGGCTCATCTAAGGACTCCTCCATCGGTGCTAGCTCGTTTTGCTGGGAGTCTAGCTCCTCAAGGATCCGCGGGTCGAGCTGTTCTGGATGGAGGAGGGCGCGCGTCCGATATTGGGTCTTTAGCTCATCCTGGGGTCCTACGTCTTGTTCTCTTCGGGTTAGGGCATCAGCCTTAGAGTTTTGCTTGCCAGAACGGTACATAATCGTAAAGAAGAATTGGGAGAGTATTTCGGCCCACCGGGCTTGTCGTCCAGTAAGCTGCTTTGTAGTCATGAAGTACTCTAGGGCTTTGTGATCTGTATATATCTTAATCCGGGAGTTCGTACCTTCGAGCTCTGCGCGCCATTGGGAGAGTGATCGAATAATAGCTAGCATTTCTTTGTCGTGTACTTCGTAGTTACACTCAGCCGGGTCCATTGTCTTTGAGAAGAAAGCCACAGGGTACCATTCGCCGTCTGGATGTAACTGTGATAGGATTCCCGCTACGACCCCATCAGAGGCGTCAGTTTCTAGCATTGATTCGAGGTCCGGGTTATAGTGACGAAGGATTGGGGAAGAGATGAGCCGATCCTTTATCTCTTCGAAGGCTTCCATGCAGCTATCATCAAAGACGAAAGGCGTGTCCTTCCTGGTTAGTCGTACGAGAGGTTTTGCCACAATTCTGTAGTCACGGATGAACCGGCGGTAGAAGTTACAAAAGCCAAGGAAGGATTGGATTCCTTTTACTGTGCGAGGGGGCTTCCAGTTACGGATTGCCTCTACCTTCTCAGGGTCGACCTCAATTCCTTCCGTAGTCACGATGAACCCGAGGTATTTTGTACGTTTTACCCCAAACTCGCATTTCTTGATATCAACTTGTAAGCCCGCGTTCCGTAGTCTCTCCAGGACCTTCTTAACATGAACTTGATGCTCAAGTTCGTCGTCCGAGTATATGAGAATATCGTCTAGGTATGCCGTGCAGAATTCGTCAAGGTAATCAAAAAGAACGTCATTCATATACCTTTGGTACGTAGCCGGTCCGTTTGTTAGTCCGAAAGGAAGAACTTTGCATTTATAGGAACCATAACGGGTACGGAACGTTGTTAAATCCTCGGATGCAGGGTCTATCCTGATTCGGTGGAAAGCTTGGCGGATATCAAGTTTGGTAAAGATCTTTGCCTGGCTTAGACGTGCAAGGGTCTCGTCAATTAAAGGAATAGGATACCGGTCCTTTTGAGTAATAGCGTTTAGCTTCCGATAGTCGATACAAAAACGAAGGCCTCCATTAGGCTTTTTTACGAACAGGATAGGGGAAGCAAAAGGGGCTTGACTTGGCTCGATAAACCCTTTATCCAGGTTGTCAATCAAGTACTGCTTTGTTGCTTTTAGCTTATCCGTCGATTGATGGTAGAGGGGGCTATAGCCTAGCGAGTTATTGGCTTCTAATTGAATCTTGTGATCGTACGTCCGGTGGGGGGGTAACTTGTCTGAGGCCGCCTTTGAGAATGCATCCTTGTAGTCTGTATAAATGGTAGGAAGGAGGCGTTCGACTAGTTCCTCGTCGGTTTCCTCAGCTGGCCTTTCCTCTCTATCATTAATAATTCGGTCAATCTCATACAGGCTCGTTGTAAAGACCTCATTGTCCTTCCGGTACATATTGAAGTGGAACGCTACAGCGCTAATTGCGGCGATGTCTACGGTGGGGGGGTTGCCTGACAATAGGGGCGTACGTGACTTTAGGGACTTCCGGGGTACTGGCGTTATCGTTACTCCTTTTAGCTCCTGTTGCATCTTTCGGAGGTCATCCCTCATATCCTGTTGATACGTTCTTTTCCATACCGGTTGGATCTGTGCGATTTGGACGTCGTCTACGTCACTATCTGTCCCGCTTCCGTACGTAGAGTCCTCTTCAAACGTAGCGCTTCAGAAGAGTATCTTTGTCGGTACGGAGTTCTTTCCAGCTCCGCGGCGGGCGTCTTCTTGGGCAAAGGCTAGGTCACGGGCCCGGACATCCTGCTGGTAGGTAGGGTCAGCCCTTGCGGCTAGTGCCTTGCGGTCGGTTCGGATCTCCCTGACAAAGGAGGGCAACCTCGGTCTATCCTCCGGCCAGACGAACCGTCTTTGTCGCACGTTCAACCAAATATCAAAATAGGACATCCATTTTCGTCCGAGGATTATATCGTGGGACCCCAGGTCTAGGATGCAAAAGGGGATGCCGTATTGGCGTCGTCCGTCAAGAGCGATATGCAACTTTAAGACGTGGGTAACGGGCCGACCGGCTTGGCCGTTGTAGCCTTTTACCTGGACAGGCTTCTCTAGTCGGATGGCTTCTGCATTTAGAAACTTGGCAACATCATTCGCACAGGCAGTATTCATAAAGGCGAAGCCATTTGCTCCAGTGTCAATAAGGGCGGTTGTATTAACTCCATATCCATTTCGAGATACTGTACATGGAACCGTGAAATGCTTTCCACCCATTAACTGACTAAGATCAATCTCTTCAAGATCGATAGGGTACCCTAGGGGGGAGTCTTTCCCTAGGGTTCTTCTTTTCCCGACTCATCTGACGTTTCTCCTTCCTCCATCTCCTTAATATCGCCTATATCCTTTAGCTCCGGGCAGGACGAGGCAAAGTGACCCTGCTTATCGCAGTTGTAGCACGTGGCCGAGGCAGGGTCGATCGGAGTATTGCGGCGAATACTAGTCGATGGCGTGGTACGCGACTGGTCGGGCGAGGCTCGCCGGTGCGTAGTTGTAACCGCCTTTGGTGTAAGAGCAGTCGTAACTTGTCTTCCTGCTCTAGCTCCTGCAGGTGTAGCTAGCGAGTTCCGATCGTTACGGAGTCGCTTCTGCCGATCAGGGCGGGCGTCGATCCGCTTTAGTTCTGAGTCCAATGATAGGCAACGAACTGCGAGTCTTTCGTGGGTTGGCAGGTCATCTAAGGCTACGGCGATCTTTTCTTGTAGCCGGATTGTCAGCTTATCGTACAGGTCTAATCGGTAGTTCTCGAGGGGAACCTGGCCTTCCCCTGCAAGGTGTAGGAATTGAGTCTGGAATTCGGCAAAGGGTTGGTTCGGTTTCATCATCAGGCGATTATAGTCATAACGGGCATCCCGTACTTTGTTCGGGTTGACGTAGATAGCCGCTAGGTGCCGTATCATCTCGTCAACAGATGTAAATCGGACAGGGGAGTCGTCCTCAAACTTGGCTTGAAGGTGCCGTTGGGCGTCCCCAGTGGTTCGACCAAAGAGGTAGAGCATTTTGGCTTCTTCGGAAAGGAAATGGTCGTGGTTAACGCGGAGCTTTCCTCGTACCTGAATCCTCCAATTCTCAAAGGTAGGGTCTATCCCGTCGGACAGTGGTGGGGGGTCAGGGAGCTTGACGGACTTTGATTGCTTCGTCATTGTATCCGTACTCCCTGGTGTATCGCATTCAGTGGAGTGAACAGGTCGGCTAGGGCTTCGAGAAGGGGAAGCCGGGCTATTTCATAGGGCCGCGAGGCTTTCTAGGATCTCTTGTAGGGTCTCTTGTGTATTTCTCGCTTCAAGACGATCAGCTTCCTGGCTGGCTGCGAGGGCGCGAATCTGCTCGCGTACGTCTACGACGTCATCATTGTCTTCGATTTCTGATCCCAATTGGATCTCAGGTTCCTCTCGGGTAGAGGCAGCTCTCTTGGATGAGCTTGCTTTAGGTGCCATCGTTGGCTTCCTAAGGTTCGTTGGTATCGTACGCTTTGGTTTCGATTCCGGGGGTACAGGTCCAGTCCTGTCTGGCTCGTGAGGTGGGATATTATCCAGGCCTTCCCAGGCAATGTAGAGTTGTTTTGGTGTCTGAGTATAGCGCGTCGATGCGTCGTTGCAGACGAAGTTTCTTTGGGGTGGGATATTATTGAGGCCTTCCCAGGCAAGGTAGGGTGAGCTTAGTATAATGTTACGGCTCGTACAAATGCCTCTNAACCNAAGCTTGTAGAATGCTGTATTACGAAGATACTAAGCTAAAGAGAAGGAAAAGGGGTCGCCAGGACCGATGTAAACAAATATGTAGGGTGAGCCGCCAAGGCGCTAGCTTTAGGCGGGCCAATCGCAGGTCGGCAGAATATGGCAGAATTTGGCAGGTAGCGTGCAATAGCGCCGTTACAAAGAGCTTTATTGGTATTAGTTTAAACCTAATATTAATATTAAGCATTTAAGAATCTTTACTCCTGCTATACCTTATCGTCCTACCCCTATTTTTATACCTACTTATACCCCTACTAAGGGGTCTAGATCTTATTCTTATTAGCCATCCCTTAGGGGGCCAATAGATACTAATCCTACTCCAAAGGATAAGGCAGAGTAGCTTTTTAAATTAGGCATTTAGGATTTATTCTTGTATATAGTAGTAATTAAGGACCTTAATTAGGAGCTTAGAAAGGCCTTAAAAGGCTTTTAGGAAGGACTTAAGAGCTCTAAAAACAATATTCCTAGTATAGATTAATGGGTGGGGATGAAATTCTAGCAAAATGCCCTATTAACTCTATGCTATATACGTAAAAAGGCTAAGAACCTATCCTACCCTTAGCCTATAGCCCTAATTCTTATAGTTTTTAGATTCTATTTATTATATATCCAATTTAACCTATTTACTCTTTAGGGCCTCTTATAGTCTACTATAAGCTTTTTTTATAGGTTGTAATAATACTATAGTATTAGAGCGCTTTCTGCGATTTGCAGATTATAGACCTTAATCCTAATATTCTTTTAGAATATCTTTATAATAATTAAAGTAATCCTCTAGTTCCTATATAAAGTCCTTAATAGGCTAGCCTAGCTAGGTTAAATTATACTTAAACAATATTATAATATTAAAGAATAATATTATAGACGTTTTTAATAGCTATAAGTGCTATTATAAAGTTTCCCTCTTATTTACTATGTAGTAGAGCTATGCTAACTATATAGTATAGAACTATTGTGGGAGGGTACGACCTCTCTAAGATGGGAAAAGTCACGGTGCTGTCAGTCTGTCAGTCAGTCGGTCGGTCGGTCGGTCGGTTGGTCGATCACAATCAGTCAGAATTAAGCAGTAAGAAGTGAAAGAAAAGAGTGTATTGAAGGAAAATTGTATATCTGTCGGTATCGCCCGAGTTGTTAAAGACTCTGGGGCTTTAAACCGATCTATATAACTATGGAAGGCCTGAGCTCTCCCAAAGCTATGCCCAATCTAAATGTTAAATCCAGGAGGCCAAATCACACCACCACACTAGTAGCTATGTCCTAGTAGTTTATAAATCCCTAAACTAGGGGTTTACAGCTTCCTAGTAAAATACTAGGTTGCTAACAACTATTAGGTAGTGAGAAAAACGGTAGAAAAATAGTAAGAAAAATCGAAAAATCGAAAAAAAATCATAAGTAATCCTAACGCCTGTCCCTGTCCTATTTATAATTTATTTCTATCCTTTTGTTTTCTATAGTCTATTTACTAGGAATCTAGTAGGAGTTACCTCCTTCTAGAGATCCTTTTGCTATTAGCCACTTTCTAGTAGCTATTTTAGTCCTACTTAGAAATAGAAGAAGCGCCCTTCTTCCTCTCTTTATGCAGAAAAGCTTCTCTAAGGAGAGAGAAGAGCCTATTTGTCTTTGCATTTCCTTTCTATCTTCCCAATATAGTCTGCATTCTAGTAAAAGATGCGTAGGGGTTTGTACCGCGCTACAGTCCCTAAAGCATCTACCTTCTTCATCCTTTCCTATTGTTTTAGAGAAGGATTTAAAGAAGCCTTTTCCTAGTTTAGTTGAAAGAAAGCTAACTGTAGCTTTTTAGGATATTTATCCTTAGGAGCTTTAAAAGAAAAGGGGTAGCTTCCCTTACAGATTCTAGTATAGTGTTTTCCTTTACTTTTATTCTGTTGCCAATTGTTTTTCCACTGTTCTAGTATCTTTTCTCTTGCTTGTCTCCCTAGGTAGGCTAGAGAAGTATAAGAAGACCGCATTTTTCTTCTATTTCATTTCCATAAATTCCTAGGTGGCTAGGAACCTAATAGAAGTTAATAGAGATATTTCTACTAGCTAGGTAGATACAGCTTTGCGTAATTTTAAAGACTAGTTCTTGCCCTCCTGTAAGAGAATTAAGCTGCCTGGCTATCTATAGAGATATAAACCTTTTTCTCTTCTAGTCTTTATTGTTTTAGGTGTTCTAGGGCCCTATAGACTGCATAAAGCTCTGCGTTTATAATTTTCATATAGGGCCCTAGATTCCAGTTTGTTGCATATTTAATCCTATTTCTCTCCTATTTTGCATACGGCAGCTGCATTTGATTTACTATCTTTAGAGCCATCTATATAGTATATATCTTGTAACCGACTACCAGTACTATGCCAAAACACCTGCGTATTGTCACGGCACCGTTACAGACCCTAGTCAGGTGCTCGCTTGGAGACTTGGCGCCTGTATATAGACGTGTCCTTTCCTCAACCTTCTCTGCTCCTTAGCTTAGTATCTTCGTAATACAGCATTCTACAAGCTTCGGTTCAGAAGCATTTGTACGAGCCGTAACACGTATCACCTGCGTATCGCCTGCGTATCGCCTGCGTATCGCCTGTGTATCACTTACGTATCACGCTGTTTTAGTTACGTATTAGTGTCCCCTTTTATCTTATTACCTATACCTTCCTTATGTATAGAGAGGCTCTAGAGCTACATTTACAATCAAGTCGCTCGTTCAATACCCACACACTGCAAAAGCTTACATATCTACTAGGTCCAACTCTAGGGATTCTTGTAAACTTTCTACTAGTCTTAAGTGTTCTTGTGCAGCTTCTTCTTTACTACCCTTAGAGATAGAGAAAAGAGCAGGAATAGGAGGAGACCACGGTTTTTGCCAGTCTAGAGAGATTCTCACTATTTTCCAATTTTGGATTAGCTTCTGAACTCTAGAGGTTAGTGTATAATTACAGCACCTGTCGTACCAACCGCGTGCCTACGCGTTCGGTACGCCAGGTACGCGTTTACGCGTTCGGCGCACCAACCACCCGCTTACGCGTCTGGTGCACAGGCACTGACTAATCAGGGGGGAAGGACGCATCAGTATATAGACCACGTAGTCTGCTTTAATACAAGAGACAGTCACCATCATCCAAAAGAGCATACGATACTATACGTATTTCGTGCCCCTGGATCTGACTCACTCGTGCTATTAAGTTAGTACGAACAGTTAGAGATGGTAGCTGTGTTTTTGGCTGTAAGAGGTGCTTTATAGTAGAGTTTTTAGGGGTAGAGCTAGAGCTAGAACTAACTGCTAGTTCGTCCCTATCTTTATTAACCTCTTCTATATCGGCCTTCTTAATTGCGTGATTTTCCTTAAATTTTAGGATTCTTAATGCGTAGCTATTGCAAAGCTTTTCAAATCTAATTCTAGGAGGAGGGGTAGAAGCCTCAGTCTCTGTTGCTTGGCTTGGAGACCCTTTAAACGCTCCTAGAACTAGTTTTAGGGCCTCGTTTTGTAGAGACTGGTACTTAGCTAGTAAGTAGTCTCTAGATTTGCTTTTCCACCAGCATTGTACTCCATAGTCTGCTATAGTAGTAACGCAGGCTATATAGAGTTGTCGAAGGGCTTATAGGGATAGACCTCTTTGTGTATTGCCTAGTCTTTTAATTAAATAAAAGGCCGCTCTTGCTTTAGAGATTTTTATTTCTACATATTGTTTAAATATAAGCTTAGAGTCTAGGAATACTCCAAACCACCTAACTAGGGGTTTAGGAGATATTTCTACGTCTCCTAGCTTTAGCCCATCTTCTATAGTAGTACGCTTATTATAGAAGTGTATAAGTTCTGTTTTGCCAACATCGAAGCTAATAGCAGCTTCCTTAGCTTTAGACATCAGCTTTAGTGCAATCCTCTCTAGCTTTTTGCAATTAGATTTAGCTGAGTTTAAAGTAACCGTAATTGCAAAATCGTCCATATAGCTAAGGGAATAGGCTCCTTCTGTCTCTAGCCTGCAGATATTACGTAGATATAGTAAAAATAAAATAGGGGATATAGGCGAACCCTGTGGTATCCCTGTTTCTAGTTCTACTTAATTTTGTATTTGCCCGTTAAAGGAAAGCTATATCTTTCTATTGCCAAGGAAAGTAGCTACCCATTGCGTGAACGCTATAGGTAGTCCTAGTTCCTTACAAATAGATAGAAGCTGGTTCTTAGAGCAGGTAGTTATATAGTAGAGTTCGACATACCTGCTTATCCAGGCCTCTACCCCAGTTTTCTAGTAGCATTAGTCCCTTCTACAAGCAGTTGGCTGCCACCACCTATAACACGGGGAATTTCACCAGTTCTCTCGGGTATCTTATAATAGGTTATTAGCCTAAGTATTAGTCTGCCCCCAAGCAGTCTATATAAGAGTCTCCTAGAGAGTTGGTACGCTTTCGCACGGCTTGGGAGCCTTCCATAGCCTCTAGTTTTACGCCTCTCTTTATTGTTTCCGCCGGCACGGGCATAAGCTGCCATTTGCAGGGGTCGCAACTCCCGTCTTACGTGCCTACTGGCGTAGTCCTACGAGGGCGTCGTGGCTGCATCCTGCAATGTGGAAGCGGTGCACCTTCTACGGTTGAGGCCCAGCCAAGCCTCTCTCGCCTGAGTAACTCCTGTTTGCTCCTTAAGCGTACCTCACAAGCGTACTGCCCTAGCGAGCGAGCAGTCCTGTCTATTGGTACACCGACATGCGCATCCGTTCTCTTGAGCCACATAGTAGTCTCTCCGGCCAGGACGTGATCCTACCTGCCTACCAGGTGCACTAGGGGTCAGAGCCCAGCTAAGGGGTGAGGTCCCTAGAGCCAGCAGTGGCTACTACGTACTACGCCCCGCGGGAGGTTCCCGTTTCGCGTTGCCTGTAAGAGTCTCCTTATAACAGGCTGACCGTGTCTTGCAGAACGGGTTATAGACTAGGTCCCTGCCAGGCGACCTACTCTACCCTATTCTACTAACTAAGCTTGTGTCCCCCCCTTTTATAAGCTGGCCTGTGTCTCTAACTGTCGAGTCCTCGTCCGACTGGCCTGTGTTTCCTTAGAGCCTCCCCTATATATGTGCGTCAGGTTACGTGCACCACGCCTATTAAGACCCTCCTGTAAGTCACCTGTAGGTCGACCGTAGGTCGAACGCCATAGGGCCGTCGAAGCTGGCCTGTGTTTCCGCTGCCTAGAGCTTTGCCCGTGTTTCCACCTCGTCGAGCCGTCTGGTCGCCGTCGCGTCTGTCGTCCAGGTCGCGCGCACCACGCCTATTAAGACCCTCTTCTAAGTCACCTGGGTGTCGGATACCAGATAGGCCCTCGTAGAGGGGCCTTAACGAGTTCTCTAGGCAGGGCCTTAACAAGTTCTTCGCGGTGGCCTTGGGGCCTTAATAGGTTTCGTACGAGGTGCCTGCGACGCGTTAACCTTAACAAGTTCTTATAAAAAGAGGTTCCCTACGCCCTCGCCACGTTCCTTTGCGATCTCAGAGCTAGTGCAAGCCTAAGGGTGTCCTGTTGTACGCCCAGGACGCGTCCACGTCGACTGGCTATGATAAGACCAGTTTCGGGCCTGGCTACGAGCTAGGTAGTCGTACATCGGGTGGTTTTCGTATCCCAGTTTCCCTTGATAGGCCTCCCTAGGTGGTAGAGCAGGAGCCTTAAGCGGAGGCAGTAAGGCTCCTAGTGTTTGTTGAGGGCGATGCTTTGTACGATAGTACGCATCGCGAGCTCAACACCACAGAACCGCGACGACAGCGCACTGCATGCGCTGCGACGGCTCCTTACCATCGCCTCTGCACTTAGCCATCAAAAGGGACGATTTCCTGATGATGTTTCCACCCGCGGCGATGTGGACGCGTGCAGTAGGGCTTCGCGGGCTGGTCCCTACGTATAGCATCAACTTAGTAAATAGTATTAATCTAGGGTCGTATAAGTGTTAGGACGCCAAGGCCCTAAGGGTATATAGCAATGTGACAACAGTAGCGGAATGCAATAGGTATCTGGTTCTTGATGAAGTAGAACTGTAGAACTGAATTCTGCTGTTCTCAGGCGCGGGGCGACTACGTTTTATAGGCGCCTCGCGTACGCCTCGCCTGCGCTAAGCCGGTTACGGCAGGTGCGTATCTACGGCCTGACAATAAGGTTTTCTATTATAATGCTGATTTCTTTTATAAAGGAGGGGGTTGGGGGTAGGGTTTTAGGCCAGATAAGCCGCCTACTCTATATATTGAGCTGTAAGCCTAAATAGGCTAGCCATTTTCTTTTTAAGATTATATTATGGCTTTCTAGGTCCGTAATAAGGAAGGGGATGTTATACTACCTTTGTGTATTAATATAGAGGTAAATCCTCAAAATGGTTGTAATAGGTGGCCCTATCTACCCGTTATACCTACGAATAGGAATTGGTTTAGGCAGTTTTTTAATAGGTGCATTTAAAAAAGTTGGCTAGCTTTACGGTATACTAGGTGTCTATTAAGGCAAAGGCATTTACTCTAGAGTTAGCTAAAGCAGAGGTTAAAACTTAATATCTATTGCGGAATAAAGTATAAGGGATAGTGCAGCTTCTTTTATTAACCAGCCGACCTAGATTAATATATAACATGTTAATCCCTTTTAACCCTAGAGAGGAGTCTTCCTTTAGGGTTTCTCTTTTTCCAGCTCTGCGCTATCCTCCTAGATTAATAGAACCTCGTCCGCTTTTGCGTTTATTAGGTAATCCTTTATATAGTAGCCTTTCTAACCACAAGAGAAGCAAGCTCCTTAATTACTAAGGGCTTATATACGGAGGTTGCTATACGTAGGCCAAGCATTCGCCAGATCTATAGCAGGACTGGCCGTACGGCTAGCTACTAAATTGGTGGCGGGCTATACGGGTGGTGCTATAGGGGTTGCCGATTGTGCCGGGGCGTTGTGGGCTGTTCTTATATTGCTTATAGTCTGATTTAAAGGGTTTCTGGCTTTATACTATTCGGCGCGTGCCTTAATTTAGCGGAGGCCTTAGTTAATAGCCAAGCACTGGTCTATAAGTTCCTTTAGCGTCTATATAGTAGTAAAAACTAATAGTATAGCTTGCTGCAGGTCTAGGGTAAGCTTATTAAATAGGTCTGGTATTAGGTCTTTCTGGGGAATTCGAGCCTAGCTAGCTAGGTATAGAAAGCGGGTCTGAAAGGCTAAAAAGGTCTTTATCGTTTTTATATTTAGGCTTTTATAATTAAGTCGGGCGTTTTATACTTTAAAGGGGTCCTTATAGATAGAAGATAGGTAGACGATTATCTTTTCTCTAGAGAGAAAGGGATCTGCCGAGTTCTGTACGTATCGCGGACGTAGGTACGTCTATGCGTCCCCGCCGGTACGGCCGAAAACGTAGGCCATTTTAGCCTAAGTGGTAGAGAAGTGATCCGTATTAACTTTAAGCTTATCCTATAATTAAAGCTTCCAATTATTAAATATAGGGTTGGTTCCGTCTATAAGTAATAGGGGTCCGTAACCTTCGCGGACCGCGATAATACTAATGCTATACGTTAGGCTAGGGCCTTAAGGACTATAGTAAGTCTCTAGGTGTCCAATAACTCTTTACTAGGTATAGGGGGTTCTATAGCTTTAAGCAGCTCTTAAAGTCGTTTAATTTTGGCATTGGCTACTATAAGCTCTACCTAAGAGTTTAAGTTAGTTGCTGTTTTACCATCGGAGGTACTTAAGGGTCCTGTGGCTGCTTTGCCAGCCGCTGTGTTTCTTAGCATAGTAGTATAGTTATTAAGGTAACTTCTAGTAGGATTCTGTAGGGGTTCTGGTCTATACGTGTTCTATAGGTCTTATTATTCTTTTCTATTCTTTTAGTTCTATTCTGTTCTTCGAGTTCTAGTAATAGTCTTTAGGTCTACTTCTGTGTTCTATTCTTATTTGTGGTCCTATTGTGGGAGGGTACGACCTCTCTAAGATAGGAAAGTCACTGTGCTGTCAGTCAGTCTGTCGGTCGGTCGGTCGGTCGGTCGGTCGGTCGGTCGTAATCAGTTAGTAGAACAGTCAGTAAGAAAGAAAGAAAAGAGTGTATTTCCGGTAACTGGTAGAGTCGTGATATATATTTATGATAGAGGGAAGAAGGAAGGAAGCCGAAGGCTCTATAAATATAGGAAAATGCCAAGACAGTAGGCGACGTCTAATCTACACCACCACACTATAAATATATTTAAGTTCCTTCTTAGGAAGAAGAGTAGATAAGCTTTGGATAATGTTAGCGACTTAGTAAATTAAGGCACGAGTATGGCAAGAGGGACGCGCAAGCCTATATAATTGGTAGTCTATAAATAAGGATCCAAAGCTAGAAAAAGGGAAGGCGACGGAGGGTAGTGCTACTCAACGTTATATACAACCCTCTGGTTACGTGACGGTGATTATCTAAAACTGTCTGCGATTGTCCGCTACAATCCACTAATATCTACTAGTTTCCACTAGCGCCGTAATAGGTATAAGCTTAGAATATTATTGTTACCGCAATAAGTAAAGAAAATAAGTAAGATAGTAAAGTAGAGAATAGAAACTTTAATAAACTTTTATAAAGACCTCTATTTTATAGCGAAATTAGTATAAAAAAAGATAAAAAAATACTATAACACTAGGAGATCTAAGGGACCAGATCTAAAGGAGGGGGATAAAGTATGGCTATTATATAAAATTTTTATAAGTTAACGCTTAAGTAAGAAGTTAGACTATATTAGACTAGGACTATTTAAAGTCGTAGCTAAGATTTCAAAAGTTATATATAGACTTAACTTATTAGCGAAGATAAAGATCTACCCTATATAGTATATTACGATGCTAGAGCTAGCGTATAGAGACGCAAAGCCCCTAGTTTATAAAGTAGACACGTATAGAGGACAAGAGAAAGATAAATAGTAGGTTTTAAAGATCGTTAATTATAAGAACATTAATAACAAAATATAGTATAAAGTAAAGTGGATAGGTTATAATAAGACTACTTAGGAACTACTATAAAATTTAAAGAAAGCTATAGGAAAGGTATAGGAGTATTAAAACAGAACGGGTTAGGTAATATTAAGAAGGGGCTAAAGGTAATAGACAAGCTAGATTATCTAAGGGATCTACTACCGGCGTATAAGTTATTTCCGCCTCTTCTTAATAGGAATCCTTTTTAGCCTCCTTAGCCTTAAGCTTAGAGACCTTGCTTAACTAGACATAACTCCTTAAAACGTACCTTCTTATAAACTTTTGCTAGATAAGATAACTAAGTATAAGCATCTAGCTAAGCCTTTAGGGCCTAAGGCGCTTTATTAAAATAACGTTAAACCTTAACAAGAGCCTTAGCTAGCTTACTCTTTAGTCTTTTAGCCGCTACTAGTGTTACGGCTTAAATAAATACCTCTAAACCAAAGCTTGAACGAATGCTGTATTATAAAGATACTAAGCTAAAGAGAAGGAAAAGGGGTTGCTAGGACCGATGTAAACAAATATATAAGGTAAGTCGCTAAGGCGCTAGCGTTAGGCGGGCCAATCACAGGTCGGCAGAATATGGCAAAATTTTGGTAGGTAACGTGCGGTAGCGCCTGTTACGGCTTATACAAATGCCTCTAAACCGAAGCTTATAGAATGCTGTATTATAAAGATACTAAGCTAAGGAGCAGAAGAAGGTCGAGGAAAGGATAGGTCTATATACACGAGCTAAGTCTCTAAGCGAGCCCCCAGCGCTATCACAGCGCCGTTACATCACCCCCCTTTTTGAAAGAAAGCCTGCCTTTAGGCTTAGTTAGAAATAGGGTAGCACTAGGCTTATAAACGTAGGATTACAAAATATAAGATAAGGAGATAAAGGGGACATAAGTACGTCCAGACTAAGTACAAAGGGCGATTGTGGGCTAAGTGAAAGCACTAGGCCAGAAAGAGTAGCCGCTAAAAGTCTTAGCACGGATCTAACCAATCAGATAACTTCGACCGGCGGTTAAAGTTCCTGGACATCTGAAAATATTTTTATTTTTATTTTACGGTACTGGCAGAACGGCAGAATATAGCAAAATTTGGCAGATAGCTGTATTAGGGCTTTAGGGCATTTTTGTCCCTATGTTCTTCCGGTAACTTATCGTCTATATTATGCTAGCATTCTATCTATTTGTCTAGGTACTTTGGGGGTCTAGGCGCATTAGGGTATTAGTTATAAAACTCTTTAAGCTTCTAGGGAAAGCCTATAAAGTTCTACATAAGGTACCAAATTAGGTTAGAATTATAACCCTTCTATTAGACACGGTATTTTAGCGTTCCCCGTACTATCTTATAGGCTAGTATTTTATTAACCTCCCATTTATTATCACCGTTTACTTAAACTAGTAGGGGAGGTTCGTTCTTTTGTCCAGGCAATAGGTCGTTTATAGCTTTCCGTAACTTATCTGGTGAGAAAATAGGGTAAACCCTAATTAAATCTAGGAGCTTTATCTTGTACGAGTTGCCTATCTTCTTAAGAACCTTATATAGTCCTACTATCTAATAGTCCAGCTTACGGCTAAGTCGTTCGGTCTTCTAATTCCTTATTATAACCCAGACTATATCTGTAAGCTTTGCAGTGTGTGGGAATTGAACGAGCAACTTGATTGTGAATGTAGCTCTAAAGCCTCTATATATACACGAAGAATGTGGAGGTAATAAGACATGATGGGGTAATAGGTAACTAAAATGGGAACAGTGATCTGCAAGCAATATTGATCTGCAATCAATATATATAGGGTGGCGTTGAGGCTGTCTTAGCAGCACCCGTAGTCGGTTACAATATCGCCAGGGGCAAAATCAGGCTCTTGACGGTGTTTATTCGCCTGCTGTTCTATTAGCCTCTAAGCTTTTTCCAAGTTTTCGCGGGCTACCGTCCAGGCTTCCTCCAATTGTTTAGCATACTATTAGGCCTTAGCATAGGATAGCTTCTCTCGTACAGTCTAGGGTTTTTCTAGCCTTTTCCAGTTAAAGCTTATGTGGGGTAAGTATCCCATTTCTAGCTGAATTGGGGCAAACCCTATAGAGTCGTAGGGTAGAGTTGCTTACGCGTAGTCTATTAAGGGTAGTAGTTTAGACCAATTATCCTAGAAATAGTTAATAAAGGGCCTAAGCCTCTGGTCCAGGTACTAATTTACAATCTCTATCTAACCGTCTATCTAGGGGTAATAAGCTGTAGAAAGCTTTAGCTTAATGCCTAGGATCCGGGTAAACTTATTCCAAAAGGCCGATATAAACTATAGCCTATAATTAGACACAATAGTATTTAATAGTCTATAGATTCGGTAGACGTAATAGACATATAGCCAGGCTGCCTCTTTAGCATTAATATTCTTATAACAGGGAATTAAAAACGGGCGTTTTCTAAAGCGGTTAACTATAACTATAACCATATCGTATCCGTTACGGTCCCTAAGTAGTTTATAAAAGTCTATAAAGATATACTGCTAAGGGCGCTCTAGTATTAGGAGTGGCTTAAGTAATCCTAGGGTCTTATCCCATGGGATTATAGCTCTCCGGCAGTCTTCGTAGTTCCGTATATATTAATCAATATCCACAACCATTCTCAGCCAGTAGTAGCGGCAGTTAATAATTTTACAGGTCTTGTTCTTACTAGGGTATGCCGTAGAGACTTAGTAATAAGCTTCACAAATTAGTTTAGTCTATAGATTATTAACGTTAGGGACTATAAGCCGCTCCTAGTATAGGAGTAATCCTTCCTCTATTTTAAAATCGGGGTCTCCTTTCACGGCTTATTCGCGGAGGGCCCTTAAGGCATTAGCCGTGCGGTTTACAGTTAGGAGGCGGTTAATTAGCCCTATTAGCTTATCTAAGGACTCCTCCATCGGCGCTAGCTTGTTTTACTAGAAGTCTAGCTCCTTAATGATCCGCGGGTCGAGCTATTCTAAATAGAAGAGGGCGCGCGTCCGATACTAGGTCTTTAGCTTATCCTAGGGTTCTACGTCTTATTCTCTTTAGGTTAGGGTATTAGCCTTAGAGTTTTGCTTACTAGAACAATATATAATCGTAAAGAAGAATTAGGAGAGTATTTCGGCCCACTAGGCTTATCGTCCAGTAAGCTGCTTTATAGTTATAAAGTACTTTAGGGCTTTATAATCTGTATATATCTTAATCCAGGAGTTTATACCTTCAAGCTCTGCGCGCTATTAGGAGAGTGATTAAATAATAGCTAGCATTTCTTTATCGTGTACTTCGTAGTTATACTTAGCCAGGTCCATTATCTTTAAGAAGAAAGCTATAAGGTACCATTTACCGTCTAGATATAACTATAATAGGATTCCCGCTATAACCCTATTAGAGGCGTCCGTTTCTAGCATTAATTTAAGGTCCGAGTTATAGTAACAAAGAATTAGGAAAGAGATAAGCCGATCCTTTATCTCTTCAAAGGCTTCTATACAGCTATCGTTAAAGACAAAAGGCGTGTCCTTCCTAGTTAGTCATATAAGAGGTTTTGCTATAATTCCGTAGTCACGGATAAACCGGTAGTAGAAGTTACAAAAGCTAAGGAAGGATTAGATTCCTTTTACTGTATAAGGGGGCTTCTAGTTACAGATTACCTCTACCTTCTCAGGGTCAACCTCAATTCCTTCTATAGTTATAGTAAACCCGAGGTATTTTATACGTTTTACCCTAAACTCGCATTTTTTAATATCAACTTATAAGCNCGCGTTCTATAGTCTCTCCAGGACCTTCTTAATATAAACTTAATACTTAAGTTCGTTGTCCGAGTATATAAGAATGTCGTCTAGGTATGCCGTGCAGAATTCGTTAAGGTAATTAAAAAGAACATCATTCATATACCTTTAGTACGTGGCCGGTCCGTTTATTAGTCTAAAAGGAAGAACTTTGCATTTATAGGAACTATAACGGGTACGGAACATTATTAAATCTTTAGATACAGGGTCTATCCTAATTTAGTAGAAAGCTTAGCGGATATTAAGTTTAGTAAAGATCTTTACCTAGCTTAGACGTGTAAGGGTCTCGTCAATTAAAGGAATAGGATACCGGTCCTTTTAAGTAATAACGTTTAGCTTCTAATAGTCGATATAAAAACGAAGGCCTTTATTAGGCTTTTTTACGAACAGAATAGGGGAAGTAAAAGGGGGCTTAACTTAGCTTAATAAACCCTTTATCCAGGTTATTAATTAAGTACTACTTTATTACTTTTAGCTTATCCGTTAATTAATAGTAGAGGGGGCTATAGCCTAGCGAGTTATTGGCTTCTAATTAAATCTTATAATTATACATCCGGTAAGGGGGTAGCTTATCTAAGGCCGCCTTTAAGAATGCATCCTTATAATCTGTATAAATAGTAAAAAGGAGGCGTTCAACTAGTTCCTTATTGGTTTCCTTAGCTAGTCTTTCCTCTCTATTATTAATAATTCGGTTAATCTTATACAGGCTTATTATAAAGACCTTATTATCCTTCCGGTATATATTAAAATATAACGCTATAGCGCTAATTGCGGCGATGTTTACGGTGGGGGGGTTGCCTAATAATAGGGGCGTATATAACTTTAGGGACTTCCGGGGTACTGGCGTTATTATTACTCCTTTTAGCTCTTATTACATCTTTTAGAGGTCATCCCTTATATCCTGTTAATACATTCTTTTCCATACCGGTTAGATCTATGTAATTTAGACGTCGTCTACGTCACTATCAGTGTATGAGATGGATGGATCGAGATTGGATCGGGATCCATCAATCCACTAATCCACGCCTAATCCATTGGTGGCGTGGATATGGATCTAGATCCAATAGTTATCCATTTGTGGCGTTGTTGAGGCAACGCCGTAATGCATTGATCACTGCACTGACCATTAGATGGCGTAAAAGGGGTGAACTGGTGCATTTGTGCGTTACATAGTTAGATAACAGTAAAAATAATAAAGTCTCTTACCTCTCATTCTCATCATTACCATTAACTATGCCTCCAAAGCCAAGAAAGAAGAAGGCTGTTGCCAAACCACCTTTACCACCTCCACCTCCACCACCACCACCTCCCTCAAATGTACCTCCACACCTCCAGCCACGAGATGGCCCTACCTGGCAGCCTCACCGCCGTACCGCCTGGTCTCCCAACTTGTCGGACATAATAGTGAGGCCAGAAGATTAAGTCTCTGATATAACCGAGCCGGATCAATCTACTACAATTCAAACAACGCCGACGCCTGATCCCGATATACCTGAGATCTCAACTCTTACAACAGCTCCAACGTTTAGTACATTTAGTGCTGATTGGTCTGCTAAAGCGTGCGCTGGCGAGGCTCCTCCTGAAGATGAGAGTCAGTTTAATTGGTCCTGGGTCGACTGGAACAGATTACCTGGCTATATCATCCCAATCTCCAAAGGTAACGGCAAGCTCTCCTCCCCAATCTGGCGGTTAGGTGTACCAATGGAGAACCATGAGACCAGCGACCGATGGTGGCTTTGCAAGGAGTGTCATTGCAAGCATAGCATTGAGGCCCACTCCTGGAACACCCGCAAAGGAAGCTCTAATATCATGAAGCATATTCGAGTGGGACATGGTCGTACATTCAACAAGAAGGGTGAGGAGGTGCCGTACACGTCAAAGTCAATCTCTGTACTTAAAGGTCTCGATGCGAATAATCCCCGGGAGCAGCAAGTTCTCAATGAGTTGGCGCGTGCATTTGATGAGAAGACGTTTAGGCGACTTCTTCTTCGATGGATCGTCTATGACAACGTGTCTTTTAGGCAAGTCGATGGGCCAGTCTTTCGCGAGTTCATTGAATATCTGTCGCCTCAAGCAGCAGAATGTATGCCTAGTAGATGGTCAGTCAGATCTTGGATTATCAAGGGCTATGCTTACCATAAGGCGGCAGTAAAGAGAGAGCTACAACGCGCGGTTAGTAAGATCCATTTATCTTTTGACCTATGGACGTCAGGCAACCTTCTTTCGCTCAATGGTGTTATTGCCCATTTTCTTAACAAAGATTTTGAGCCTCGAGCAACTCTTCTTACTATTCCAGAGCAGACTGGCTCACATGCTGGCGTTAATATCGCAGAAGGCGTAATTGCCGTAATCAAAGACTTTGGCATTAAGAATGAGCAGATTGGGTATTTTATGCTGGATAATACAACCAATAACGATACGGCGATGATGGCTATTGCAAAGGAGTTCGACTTTGATCCAATTGAGCGCCGGCTACGTTGTTCAGGCCATATTATCAACATCATTGCCCGCCACCTCTTGTACGGTTATAACCCAGATTTATTTAAAGCGGAGGATATGGTACCTAAGGACATAAAGGCACAGTTACAGACATGGAGGAAGCGAGGACCAGTTGGCAAAGCTCATAACTTAATTGTATGGGTATATACGAGCCCTCAGAGAAGACATCGGTGGCATGAAAGTAGGTAGTTCTAAAAGTATGAGTTAATTAATAGTATTAACAAATTATTAGGCCAGAAGACGTATCTCCGGAGCATCCTCCNGGAGGACCAATGGGACACAATAACAACCCGAGACCTCTCCCGATCTAACGCTACCCGCTNGAATAGTACTTACAAGGAATTCTNTACACTAAATCAGCTTCGCGCGCCATTTNAAGACTTTATANAGTCAGAGNAACAACGCGCAAAACGACTAAAAGAGAGGCCAGAATCTACTTGGCCAGAAGACCAGGACAGTGCTCGGAATGTAATCTTTACAGATGCGCTTACTGCGGACGATTGGGAGGTTNTAANACAGTACGAAAATTTACTNAAACCATGCTGGGTTGCAACTATGGACCTANAAGGCCAACNAGGTGATGGCAAGTCATGCGGGCTAGTTAATGTTCAGCAGGACATCGAATGTATCACTGAAGAACTTACCTCTGCATACGAACGCTTTAAATCCGCACCGCCTTTGTCGATTGAAGGAGAATGGCATTTTGCTACACAAATCAAGTTCGCACTCGACAAGGCTCAACAGTACTATGCGAAGATCGATGAGTCAGCAGCCTATATCGCCGCAGTCGTCCTCCATCCTAGATACAATTGGCAGTACGTAGAAGCTCAGTGGGAGCATAAGAAGACTTGGATTACGTCTGCCCGTAAATCAGTTAAATATCTATGGCTTACAGATTATAAGCAACAGCCCATCTCAGAAGCTCTATCCCCGGAGAAGAAGAAGCCTAAGCGTGAGCTTAATATCATGGAGGCCTATAGGATGAAAGGTCTTCAGAAGAGCGGCTATCAACGACGTTCTGCTACCGTGCAGGATGAATATGATCGCTATTGTACGCAAAATCAAGTTGAAGATTGCGAGACCCCAATCGAGTGGTGGAGAACTATTGGCCGCGAACAGTACCCGCACCTTGCTCAAATGGCCATTGATCTCCTATCAATTCCAGCTATGAGCGATGAGCCAGAACGTATCTTTAGCCGTCTTGGCCAGATGATTACAAAACGCCGCAACCACCTCGAGCAGAGTACGATCCAGGCAACTTCATGTCTTCACTCCTGGGACAAGAATAAGATTATTGATTTGAGACTTAATATGACTCCACTTGAGCCTACAAAGTTGACTCCCCCAGAGTCAATTAGGTCTAAGAGGCGGAGGTCATTAATTTGAGCAATCCTCGCGAGTGCCACCAAGGCGCTAGTAGTAAGCGAGCCAATAGCGATTTTCCATGCCGGGCATGGAAAATCCTAATTGGTTAGTAAAAGTCACGGTCCGCAGATTACAGTAGAACTCGGTGGACAGTTGCGGTGGAACTCGGTGGACAGTTGCGGTGGAACTTGGTGGACAGTTGCGGTGGGACTCAGTGGACAGTTGCGGTGGAACTTGGTAGACAGTTGCGGTGGAACTTGGTAGACAGTTGCAGTGGAACTCGGTGGACTCAGTAGACAGTTGCGGTGGAACTTGGTGGACAGTTGCGGTGGAACTCGGTGGACAGTTGCGGTGGAACAGTGGAACTCGGTGGCTCAGTAGACAGTTGCGGTGGAACTCGGTGGACAGTTGCGGTGGACTCGGTGGACAGTTGCGGTGGAGCTCGGTGGACAGTTGCGGTGGAACTTGGTAGACGGTTGCGGTGGAACTCGGTAGACAGCTGCGGTGGAGCTTAGCAAACAGCTGTAGTCAGATTATACTGAAAATCACTGGGCCGTTATGTTATATAAGTGGCGAAAATCGCCAGAATTGGCTTAATATACGGCAAAATTGAAGCCTGGGCATGGATAAAGTTTGGATCTCGATCCAGATCCGATGGATTTGATGGATTTGAGGCTAACTGGATTTGGATCTAGATCCAATCCATCCATCTCGTACACTGGTCACTATCTGCCCCGCTTCCGTACGTAGAGTCCTCTTCAAACGTAGCGCTTTGGGAGAGTATCTTCGTCGGCACAGAGTTCTTTCCAGCTTCGCGGCGGGCGTCTTCTTAGGCAAAGGCTAGGTCACAGGCCCGGACATCCTGCTAGTAGGTAAAGTTAGCCCTTGCGGCTAGTGTCTTATAATTAGTTCGGATCTCTCTAACAAAGGAGGGTAACTTTAGTCTATCCTCCAGCTAGACAAACTGTTTTTATTATACGTTTAGCCAAATATTAAAATAGGACATCCATTTTCGTCTAAGGATTATATCATAGGACCCCAGGTCTAGGATATAAAAGGGGATGCCATATTAGCGTCGTCCGTTAAGAGTAATATATAACTTTAAGACGTAGGTAACAGGCCGACCGGCTTAGCTATTATAGCCTTTTACCTAGACAGGCTTCTCTAGTTAGATAGCTTCTATATTTAGAAACTTGGCAACATTATTCGCATAGGCAGTATTTATAAAGGCAAAGCCATTTGCTCCAGTATTAATAAGGGCGGTTATATTAACTCTATATCCATTTTAAGATACTGTATATAGAACTATAAAATGCTTTCCACCCATTAACTAACTAAGATTAATCTCTTTAAGATTAATAGGGTACCCTAGGGGGGAGTCTTTCCCTAGAGTTCTTCTTTTCCTAACTTATCGGACATTTCTCCTTCCTCTATCTCCTTAATATCGCCTATATCCTTTAACTCCGGGCAGGACGAGGTAAAGTAACCCTGCTTATCGCAGTTATAGTATATAGCCGAGGTAGGGTCGATTGGAGTATTGCGGCGAATACTAGTTAATGGCGTAGTACATAGCTAGTTAGGCGAGGCTCGCTAGTATATAGTTATAACCGCCTTTAGTGTAAAAGTAGTTGTAACTTGTCTTCCTACTCTAGCCCCTATAGGTATAGCCGGCGAGTTCTAATCGTTATAGAGTTGCTTCTACCAATTAGGGCGGGCGTCAATCCGCTTTAGTTCTGAGTTTAATAATAGGCAACGAGCTGCGAGTCTCTCGTAGGTTGGTAGGTTATTTAAAGTTACAGCGATATTTTCTTATAGCCGGATTGTCAGCTTATTATATAGGTCTAATTAGTAGTTCTTAAGGGGAACCTAGCCTTCTCCTGTAAGGTATAGGAATTAAGTTTAAAATTTGGCAAAGGGTTAGTTCAGTTTTATTATTAGGCCATTATAGTCGTAATGGGCATCCCGTACTTTGTTCGGGTTAACGTAAATAGCCGCTAAGTGCCGTATTATCTTATTAACAGATGTAAATCGGATAGGGGAATCGTCCTCGAACTTAGCTTAAAGGTATCGCTAGGCGTCCCCAGTAGTTCGACCAAAGAGGTAGAGCATTTTAGCTTCTTCAGAAAGGAAATGGTCATAGTTAACGCGGAGCTTTCCTCGTACTTAAATCCTCTAATTCTCAAAGGTAGGGTTTATCCCATTAGACAGTAGTTAGGGGTTAGGGAGCTTAACAGACTTTAATTACTTTATTATCATATCCATACTCCCTAGTGTATTATATTCGGTAGAGTAAATAGGTCAGCTAGGGCTTCAAGAAGAAGAAGCTGGGCTATTTTATAGGGCCGCGAGGCTTTCTAGGATCTCTTATAAGGTCTCTTGTATATTTCTTACTTCAAAACGATCGGCTTTCTAGCTAGCCGCGAGGGCGCGAATCTGCTCGCGTACGTCTATAACGTTATCATTATCTTCAATTTCTAATCCTAATTAGATCTCGGGTTCCTCTCGGGTAGAGGCAACTCTCTTAGATAAGCTTGCTTTAGGTGCCATCGTTAGCTTCTTAGGTTTTGTCGGTATTGTACGCTTTAGTTTTAATTCTGGGGGTACAAGTCTAGTCCTATCTAGCTTATAAGGTAGGATATTATCTAGGCCTTCCCAGGCAGTATAGAGTTGTTTTTAGTGTCTAAGTATAGCGCGTTAATGCGTCGTTGCAGACGAAGTTTCTTTTTAGGGTGGGATATTATTGAGGCCTTCCCAGGCAGTATAGAGTAAGCTTAGTATAATGTTACGGCTCGAACAAATGCCTCTGAACCGAAGCTTGAACAACTGCTGTATTACGAAGATACTAAGCTAAAGAGAAGGAAAAGGGGTTGCTAGGACCGATGTAAACAAATATATAGGGTGAGCCGCCAAGGCGCTAGTTTTAGGCGGGCCAATCGCAGGTCGGCAGAATATGGCAAAATTTTAGCAGGTAACGTGCGGTAGCGCCGTTATAACTAGTACGCGAGAGCCTAAGACAAATTAGATAAGAAATAAAAAGACTATATAGAATTATAAGACGCGTATATTTAGTGTTAAAGATAGATTAAATATTATAGGACGACTGTATATTTACTTACGTACACTTAGTATAAAAAGAAGGTTGGCGATTAGACGGAGCCACAATTACAATATATACTAACTTCTTCTCTACATAACGAGAGCAGGATGGTATAACTTTACTAAGTAAAAGAATAAACGTTACTAGCTAATTATAACAATTAAACGTGGAGGATCTAATAGAAGGCATTAGGAATAATAAAGGTTATTAAATTAAAAATAGAAATACTATACCTCTAATAAACAACTTAGAGATGGGAGATATCTTTAAGGATAAAAATAAAGAGGAAGGGAATAAATAGTATTACGGACCTTATATCGGCAGTAGTATAACTACTAAGAAGAAATATAAATGGGTTGGTTAAGATAGTATAGGAGGCGCTAGAACCAATTAAGCTATAGAATAAGGGATAGCTAAGTTATATAGCTAGTTATATTATAAGTTTGAAATATAGAAACGTAGGAATATAGGAGCGTAACGTACTAACGTACTAATATATTAACGTACTTAGCATATCTCTTAGGCGTAGTATTATATATTTAAAGGACTACAGTCCCTACCTAGATAGTTCTCTTCTTTGTAGTAAATCTTAGAATATAATTAGAGTTAACCTATTAGGTAACCACTCCACTGGTTATATTATCGTTATTAACTTATTTATTACCTATATACCTAGCCTATTAACAAGTCCACCATAGTATCTCCTATAAGGCTCTGTTATAAGTATATATTAAGTTGCTTAAAAAGGATTTATATATATAGAACTATAGCGCTATAGCCTAGAAGCTGTATGCGTAGGATTATATATAGTATAATATAATAGATATATATATAAAAGAATATAAAAAAATATATATTAATCTACTACTACTACTAGGCAAGTTTATTATACAGTCAATGTTATAGGATACCTCCGTAACACCTTATACACGTCTACCTGTTTTTACCAACTTAGCAACTAAAGACTAACTACAAGACGGCAATCTAATAGCAATCTGCGGCAATCTAACGGCAATCTGCTGTATTCTGCTATATTCCACTGAGTTCTACTAAATCCTACTAAGTTCTGCTAGGACCAGGGTGGTTTTGGATAAATCTTATCGCGATAAGATGCAATGAATATCCTTATCACGATAAGGATATCCATTGCGCTTTATCGCGATAAGTCTTGGCATACCCCAAATAAATGTTTAGTTGCCTTCTTCTTTATTATCATATAAAATATAGCTTTAGAAGTGGAATTAGAAACTCTTAACTCTATTAATACCTTTAAATTAAAAATATAAGAGGTTGCTTAGCTCTTTTAATATAGGAGCATACCCGTCCACTATGGTGTGGTTTTGGATAAATCTTATCGCGATAAGTCTTAGTATACCCTAAATAAATTTTTAGTCGCCTTCTTTATTATTATTATATAAAAATAACTAATTTAAACCTAGTAAATAAAGTTGTATTATCCCTTTTTCTAAATTTTAGTAGGTGGCTCTATATATAGGCTCTACATTCAGCTCTACGTATGGAAGCTCTGCATATGGAGGCTCCGTATAAAGCTCTGTACGAAGCTTTTCACGAAGCTCTGCACGAAGCTTTGCACGAAGTTCCACACGAAGCTCCGCACGAAGCTCTACACGAAGCTCCGCGCGAAGCTCTGTACGAAGCTCTGCGGAAGCTCTGCACGAAGCTCCGCACGAAGCTCTACGCGAAGCTCTGCGCGAAGCTCTGCATGAAGCTCTACACGAAGCTCTGCACGAAGCTCCGCGTACGGAGGCTCTGCACGAAACTCTGTATACAAAAGCTCTGCACGACGGCTCTGCGTACGACGGTTCTATCCTATTCAGCTTGGTTGGGGTAGAAAAGGCCCGCACAGGGCACTTTTATCCTTATCGATTGCGATATTTTATGCATTTTCTATTGGATAAAGGATATTTTATGCTCGCTTATTCGCATTATCCAAAACCACCCTGGCTAGGACTACTACCTAAATCCTATTCTGCTCTGTGTATGTGTTAACTAAGCAACTAAGTCCACGATATATACCCTTTCTTCCCGTTTTTCTACCTTCTTTCCTTACGTAACGTTTTGATCTTATTACACAGTTTATATACATAGCTTAATAATATCTACTTTGCTATATATTATCGTTGCTTATACTTACTCCGTAATACTATATTGCGTTAAACCTATACCCTATACCGCCCGACCAGCATATAGAACAACCTAAAAGCCCCCATATCTGTAAAGGACCTATACGCTATATTTACTAAATAAATAGAGAATCTGCAATAGGCTTTTGCGGACACCCTTGCCTGCTAAGAAGCCTAATATTATAAGTTAATCGAATCTCTAAAAAAAAGAAATTAAAGAGATCCGCCGAAAACTACTATCTACCACACCGTTACCCCTACTTGCCCCTACCGGTATTAACCTATAAACACTTGGTATAGAGAACGTGTCTAAAACTGGCTTCTTAACCCTAAATTCGCCGAGTGCCCCTATAAAGAAGTTAACCGAACGCCTCCCTAATCCTCCCGCCTATTTAGGTAAGAGGAGTAAACTACGCTCCTTTCTTAACCAACTTAAGAATAAGCTAAATGGTAATATTGATCGCTACCCTACTCCTAATAGCCAGTTGCGTTACGCTATAAGCCGCCTAACAGGAAATACCGTGGAAACTATATACCCGTTCTAACCGAGCACTATAGAACAACTAGTTACTATATTAGAAGCATCTTATAGCAACCCTAACCGAATTACTATAGTATAAAGAAAACTGAATAAGATAATATAAGGCTCTAAGAGCTTTCCGTTATACTTTGCTGAATTCTACTACTATGCTAAGGAGACTAGATGGAATAAACCCGCCTTAATTAATCGCCTAGTAGAGTCTCTAAACTCCGAACTAAAGGCCTCCCTTATAGGAGTTAAGCTGCTAGATACCCTTACCGCCTACCCTAATATTATTAACGGCTTGTATAATAATATACTACGCCTCGTCCTAAAACACACCCCCTAATATACTGCCCCTCAGCCACCTAAGACCCGTAAGGACCCAGATGCCATAGATATTAACATTGGGACCCTCTCCTATACCCTAAAAGAATCTACCAAACGAAAACAACGTATTAAACTTAGCCTTTGTTTTAAATATGGAAGCTTATATCTTAAGTTACTACTCTATCCCAATGCCTAAAACATATATATAAACGACTGGTATAAGCGGCCGATTATCTTAATTAAGCTCTAGTCTCTAACCCCAATCTTTATTAGGTCTTAGCCCCGTATCTAGTAAGCGCTACTTATAAGGACAAAGCTTTAACCGACGCCCTATAAGAACCCCGCCCCAATCGCCTTTAAAGAAAGGTTTTAGAGCTAAGTCGCTCTCCGGGACAGCCCTACTACAGGATCTCGTTAAACGCATTAGATATTACGAACTCTGACTCTTAAAACCGTAGCATAACTATTAACTGCCGTCTTTGGTAGCAGTGCTTTTATCCATATTCAATATTGTTCAACATTTACTCAATATTGAATATTTACATTTAATATTCAATCTCAATACAATATGTTCAATACTGAAAGTTATTGAATATTGACGATTTTAGAGTTGAGGTGGTAAAAATAAGATGTAAATGCCTTGGTAAATGACTTTAGCCTTTAAGTAATACATATGCATTTTAAATTTATTAGGTAAATATATATAAAGTTAAAATATATAAATACTAAACTTAATTTTACAGAATATTGGATACTACGTGCTTAAAAGGGTAGCTGCTTAGTAATATTATAGCCGAGGGGAGGCTTATGGCGGTAAACGCAGTAGCCGAAGGAGAGCCTAATAAGCCACCACCAAATACGCTAAGCCAAAGATCGCGAAGTTGACGATAGCGGTGAGAGCGGAGGTGAGAGCGAAGGTGAGAGCTGTTATATTTTAGAGCTCTACTGAAGCCTGGAGCCGTACGGAGCTTAATTACCATGTCAAGACTCTATGTATACACAATCCAGATTCAATATTCAATAATCTATTCAATAACAAAATCGTCTTCAATATCAACTTCAATACGGTCTTATATTGATGTTGAATACTGATAAAAGCACTGTTTGGTAGAATAGTTAATAGGCTAACGCTTAAGTTATAATTAATACAAGAGCTAGCGGCATAGGATTTATTAACAAGATCTTTATGTAAGATAATGGTTTTACCCTAACCCCCCTTAACCGGCATATTGATATATTTGGATTTAATAGCAAACGCACCATCTTAGGCCGTATTACCCACGTAGTAGCCCTAAGACTCTAATACCTAAACCATAAAGAACTGATTAAGCTTTTCGTTACTACCCTAGGTTACCTAGTAATCCTTAAACAGCCTTAGATAAAGCTGTATAAGGTAGTTATTAATTAGAATGACCTTAAGCTTCTATTTGCTGCCCTGTGTTATAAGCAAGAATGCTTTATAACTTACCGCTCTAACCCTAAACTAAAATCTAGGAAATCCACTAAGATCTACTAGCCCAAGATTTCTACTAATATCCACTCAACGCCTAAGGAATCTACCAGATTTTACTAGCACAGGAATTCTACCGAATTCCACCGATATTCACTAAGGATCCGAAAATTCTACTAAATTCCATAAGTTATTACCAAGTACTACACTACCCTAAATTAAGCAGAAGCTTGGGCTTGGTATATAAAACTACTAGAAGAACTGGCATCCTATAATAAAAAGAATACTTAAAGAACCTAAACCTAAATCTAATACCGACTCCTTATCTAATACTGAACCTAAAGCCGAACAAGAATCTATGTAAGAAACTATGGACGACCTAAGTAAGCTCGACACCCTGGATATCCGCATAATTAGAGCTACTCTACTAGCGCAACTTGCTAAGAAACCCGAATATACAATCTTTGCTGTTATGATGGCCGATATTAAAAGGCCTTAACACTAAAGAAGCACACCAACCCTGCCACGAAGGTACTAGTAGAGTATTATTACCGCCTAGATGCATTCTTATAAAAGGAAGCTAATAAACTACTAAAACACCAACTATACGACTATAAGATTATACTTAAAGAAGGAAAGTAGCCTGGATTTGGACCCTTATATAGGATATCCCAAAATGAACTCTAAGTACTCTAAAAGTATTTAGACGAGAACCTAAGTAAAGGATTCATTAGAGTAAGCTCGTCGCCTATAGCCGCACTAGTGATCTTCGTTAAGAAACCTAGCGGCGGTCTACGCTTCTATATAGACTACCGAGCTCTTAACTCCATTACCGTTAAAAACCGATATCCGATCCCGTTAATATAAGAAATACTAAACCAACTAAGCAAGGCTCGCTACTATATAAAGCTTAATATTATCTCTGCATTTAACCGCCTCCGTATTATAAAAGGGGATAAATAGCTTACTGTATTTTGTACTCGGTATAGATGATTTAAATACTTAGTGACGCTATTCGGCCTTACAAATTCCCCGAGCTTATTTTAATATTATATAAATAACACCCTACGTCCCTACCTAGATATCTTCTATACCGCTTATATCGACAACATCTTAATATATAGTAATAACCTAACTGAATATTAGAAATACGTTAACCTTATCCTATAAGCCCTGCACGGAGCTAGTCTATAATTAGATGTAGATAAATGCGAGTTCTATAAAACGGAAGTCCTATACCTTAGACTCCTTATTTCTATAAACGGTATATAAATAGACCTAAAGAAGGTCAAAGTAATTATAAGCCAGTAAGAACCCGAGAACGTTAAAGACGTAAGAGCCTTTAAAGGATTTGCCAACTTCTACTAACGGTTTATTAATAACTTCTCCGCCCTGGTTTTACCCCTTATAGCTTTAACCTAAAAGGATAAAGCCTTTATCTTCGATAAGGAATATAAGAAGGCCTTTGCTTATCTAAAGGTTATATTCACTACCGCGCCCGTACTTTAACACTTCGACCTAAACTAAATAAGTGTTGTAGAAGCTAATTTATCCGACTATATCACTAGAGGCATTCTGTCTCAATATAACGAGGATAAAGTATTACACCCTATAGCATACTTCTTAAAACGACTAAGCCCAGCTAAATATAACTACGAAATCTACGACAAGGAGCTACTGGCTATTATTAGATGTTTTAAACAATGGCGACCTAAATTAGAAGGCGCCGGATTTCTAATTAAGGTCGTTAGCGATTATAAAACCTATAGTACTTCACGACTATAAAACAGCTAAGCCATTAATAGGCCCGCTGGTTAGAATATCTATTACGCTTCCAATTCTTAATTATATACCGCCCAGGCGTCTAAGGCTAGAAGCCTGATGCCCTAACCCGACGCTCGTAAGACGCGCCAGTATTAGAAGAAGCGCGCTCTTACCAAAATCAGACCCTACTTCGTCCCAAACTATTTAACCCTTCTACTAAAGACCTTATGGTGTACGTCCTTAAAATAACCGATTAATTGATTGAATAGATTATAATTAACGAATACCTAAATAATAAGTTTATCTAAGAGGCGGTTAAGCTAATGCAAAATGGCATTAGATACTCTAAGAAGATTTCTTTAAGTAAATGCGAAGCTTGTGGAAACCACTTATACTGTGGGAGGGTACGACCTCTCTCAGATGGGAAAGTCACAGTGCTGTCAGTCTGTCGGTCGGTCGGTCGGTCGGTCGGTCGGTCGGTCGGTCAATCAGTCAGTAAGAAAGAAAGAAAAGAGTGTATTTCCGGTAACTGGTAGAGCCGTGATATATATGTATAATAGAGGGAAGAAGGAAGGAAGCCGAAGGCTCTATAAATATAGGAAAATGCCAAGACAGTAGGCGATGTCCAATCTACACCACCACAATACTACTAGAACCACCTAGTTATACCTAACTACGACGAACTTAAGCTTAGGCTCCTTAAATATGTATACGATCTACCAGTAGCACCTAGGCTAAGGGAAGACCTTAGATCTACTCTAATGGGAGTATTACTGGCCGAATATGTATAATATAATACGAAGGTACGTCTCTAGCTGCTATATCTACCGATAAGCTAAGGCTTCGTATAAGACGTACAACGGCCTTTTTAAGCCACTGCCTGTTCTGGACCGAAGATGGAAGCATATCTTAATCGACTTTATTATTAATCTCCCTGTAAGTAAAGGCTACATAAATATTATGGTAGTTATAGACCGACTATCTAGGATAAGACACTTAATCGCCTACCCTAATATATTAACACCTGCCGTCGCCCGACTATTCCTAGACCACGTATAAAAACTTTACGGACTCCCCAAAACGATTATCTCTAATAAAGGTAGCCAGTTTATCTCTGTATTTTAGAAAAAACTAACTACCTAACTCCGCATTAAAGCACTGCTGTCTACTATATATTACCCAGAAACGGACGGCTAAACGGAACGTGTAAATGCCATAATAGAACAGTATATTTAAATATACACATCATACTTACAGGATGACTGGATTAACTGGCTTGTATTTACCAAGTTTACTACAAATAATTCCGTCTCGGAAACTACAAAAATCTCCCCGTTCCTAGCTAACTACGGCTAGTATCCATAAATGGGTTTTAAACCCTTTAGTAATGTTTCTCGCTTACAGGGTTGCGGAAAATCCAATTTTCCGCGATACGGATCGACGATCCACGATTGATACGATATCTCGTATCGTATCGAAGTATCGTGATATTCCTTGGCATTCCCCATCAAATTTTCTTTTACCAAATCTACTGCTTTTCTACTTTAATATTATATAAAACATGGCTTTAGAAGCGGATTCATCTCTTCTTAAAAATACTCCTAGCTTAATTAAGAGCTCTAATATACAATAGGCTCAGCTTCAATCTCCAGTCTGTAAATTTACTCGCCTACTATATAAAAATAAGCTAATATATAATAAAAAGAACCGAAGGCTTATATACTACAATTAGTGCGAAAGTTACTTAGCACTATTAACCATAAATATAAAAAAAACACCTTGCGAAAGACCACGTAATCTCTATTAACTTAAAACAGCTTTATACGAAGGAGTAAGCACTTAAAAAACTTTAGGAACTTTAGGCAAAAATAGTATTAAAATTTAGGATAGATAAAGTTAATTCTATAATCCTTATAAAGGTTCTAAATAAGGAAGTTATCTAACAAGCTCTTATTAACTTAGTTGTTATATAAAACCTTCTATTCCGGATTATAGAGTAGGAAGAGTTCTATATCTTTTATTAGGCTCTTAACCTAAAGTTATCTAATTTAATAATAATAGTACACTTAGAAATTTCTCAGATAATTACCTATTCCTTTTAGTTACAGAAAGATATCGTATAAAGATAAGTTTAATTAGCGTTAATAAGTATTTATCTTTCTATCAATATCTAGACGTCCCTAAATAACTACCTTCTTCTTACAGTCTACGCCCACTTTATTAATAGCTAGGAAAACCAAATAAAAGCTCTTCTTACCCTTTATACGGTACCTAGTTATAATAAAGCTAAATAATAAAATACCCTTTTTTTAATCTTAGAGGAGTATAGGATTATATAAAAGCTTAGAGCTATTATTATAGATAATTCTATAATAAATTATACTCTCTATTATACGATCTATAAGTATCTTGCCGATAATAAGGATATTACCTAGAATCCTATCTAACAATATATCCGCTACTAGGGGTATACTATTAATCTCGCCGTTTAGGCCTTCCTCTTTAAAGATACTCTTAAACTTAAGGCTATTAAGTTATACAAAAGGAATAATGTAAGTAAAAAGATGTAAAGTTGTAAGAAAGAGATTAAGTAAAAATAGGCCTTTTAAGTAATAGGCCTACTTAGCAAGCTTTATAATATTATAGTATACTTTTATACCTTAGCAAGCCGTATAAAGGAGTTTAAGACTTTAGTTAGAAGACAAGTTCCACTTAATAATTATATAAAATAGAATAGCTAGTATTAAATACTTAGCGTCTTACTTAAGCATAAGTTAGGAATTAATAACTATATTAAGAGTAACTTTAATACGCTTAAGGAGGATTATATCTCACTATAAGACTAGAAGCTTCTTTATACAATTTATACTTTTCTAAAGCCATTCTACTATGTAATATTAGAGACATAAGGGGATTATATAACACTTAATCGAGTACTCTTTATAATGGATGTGCTTATTAAACATATAGAGAACTCTCTTATATAACTCTTCTTTTAGCTACTTTATTTAAGCTAAAGCTAATATTATATAATAGGCACTCTTTAAATTAAATAAAGCTCTCTTACTTTAAGTAAAGAATGTATAGGTAAAGTTTAACGAGTACTACCAGAGAACAGATAATTCGCCTCTTTATACCGCTGCACTTATTCTTTACCTAAATCGTTATATAAAGTATATTAAGACATTTTAGAAGAAGAAGTGGTAGAAAACGGTACTTTTAAAGGTTTAATAGCTCTAGGAAACGTACCAAGAATTAGAAAAGCCTATTAACTCTCTTTAAACAGTATTATATAATAAGCTATTATAAGATAAGTATAAGGAACTTAATAAGTATAATTAAATTATAAACGAGTTAAATAAAAAGGTTACTTAACTAGCAAGCCAGGACGAGTATAAGGACTACTACTCTAAAGTACTATATGAAATTAAAGTTTCTCTACTTTAGTGGTAGTCTTAAGAACAACAAATAAAGCGCTAGCTATGGCTTTTACTCTTTATAAGAGAGGTACTTTTAATTCTAGCTATAAGCGACAAACCAGAGAGAGTATTTTTAGAAGGACGTTATATAATATTATAGGAACGGATAAAGCTTAGAATATTAAATATTAAAAGAATAGAGTGTATAAAGAGTTAGTATAGAAGTAAAATTTTAAAAGAAAATAGCTAAAGGAGAAATAAAAGAAGTATAGTAGTTATATAAGGAAAGAAAAGGTACATAAGGGTATAAAATAAGATAATTTTAGATAAAAGATAACTACTAAAGGCGCGTAGGTGGCATATATAAATATATACTAACTTTAAATTTAATAGATTATAAGTTTAAATCTTACCGATATTGTCCTTTATTAGGAATCGGGAAATATAATTATCTAGTACACTTCTCATCCTACCATACGAGAGATTCTTTAGCAACATTACCATACTATAAGTAAATTCTCCTCTCCGTATAATATACCTATATAACTAACTACTCTTAGGATAAGCAGGAGAGGGTAAAAGCTTTACTAGCAATTAATATAGAGGCTTAGGTAGGGGGGGTATTAGAAAAGTAGGTATAGACGGGGAGGCCCTTATATATAAATGCAATTCTAATTTAAAGCTATAGATCTCTAAATATAATTATAAGTAACCTATATTATTTGTACGAGGTAGAGAGCTAATTAACGCTAGCCCTACGAGGCCTATACGGCGACTCCGCGTCGTCTACGTCAGGAAAACGGGAGGGTGGTAGGGGCTAGCCAGGGGCTAGCCCGGGGCTGGCCCGGGGTCATTTTAGCTGGATCCGCTAATCTGCTTATATATACTTATTTATAATAGCCCGGGGCTAGCCCGGGGCCATATTAGCAACATTAACACATTTTATACGTTTTATACGTTTTATACATTTTATACGTTTTATACATTTTATACGTTTTATACATTTTATATAATATTTCCTATAGCTGCAATATGTATAATTATAATAAAATTCAAAATTCAAAATTCAAAAATTTAAAATTAATAGTAGCTATAAGGGATATCTCTCGCAGAGTCTCCAAATCGTTAATTGGCGGCGTTCCCGATGATCCGCTGGCTATGTACTGATTTCCTAACTAGGCCTAGTGCCTGTCCTGCCTGTCCTGCCTGTCCTACCTGTCCTACCTGTCCTACCTGTCCTACCTGTCCTACCGTCTGACCGTCCTACTTGTTCGTGCCTACCTGTCTGTGCCTGCCGTCGTGCCTACTTGTCTATGCCTACCTGTCTGTATCTGTAATTCGGGGGAGAGGTCGGCCCGATCGAAGGCCTTGCTTGATTTGATTGCGATTGATTATATTGATTCGAATCGTTCTCTCTGGGCGTTCGCTGGCTGTACGTTTGAACAGTGGTTGTCTGGGGTGCCTCCCTAAGAGGCCTTGATTCGATTTGATTTGGTAATGGGATGATATCGAGGCTCTAGTTCGATTCGATCGATCGATTGAATTGATCGTGGTGTTTGCTGGCTGGTCGTTTAAACGATTATCGTCTGGCTCTGCGACGGTCGTCTGGTTCTGGCGACGGTCGTCTGGTTCTGGCGACGGTCGTCTGGTTCTGGCGACGGTCGTCTGGTTCTGGTCACAGTCCTCTGGCTACCGTTCTGGTGCCTCCCTAAGTAGGGAGGATGTAAGGAAGGAAGGAAGGGTAAAGGTGGCATTTAGGTGTACAAGGGGTATGCAAAGGCACGTGTAGAGGCTGTCGGGAATATAGCGGGGACCCGATGGTACTTCGGATGATTTAGATAATAAGGAAAATCAAAGTCCTGCTAGGAGCCTACTAGGAAGCCTGCTAGGAGCCTGCCCGGAGGCCTTTAGGATTTTAATACCCTAATAGCAATAAATATAATAATAGTAATAATATTTATTTTATAGCTATAAGCTAGCATAGTGCTAGCGTATAGCTCTAGGGCTTAGCTAATATGGCTAAAAGCTAGCCCTAGCTAGGGGGTTAGCTAATATAGCTAAAAGCTAGCCCTAGGCTAGGGGGGGTCAGCTAATATGGCTAAAAGCTGGCCGGGCCAGGGGGGGGTTAGCTAATGGCGGAAAGCTAGCCCCGGGCCCTAAAAACACTTTTAGCGAAACCAAATTTCCTGCGCCACTTCCCGTTTTCCTGACGTAGTAGGCCCTTACCCCTTTACTAAGTATCAGAGTCTCCCAGGGTTCTATAGTAGGTGCTATAGAAATTACAAGTGGCGGGATTATAGGGCTCAATGTTCGTCGTACAATAAAAATTTTTAGCCTATAGCGGCGGCAGCGGGAGCACTAGAGGGTAAGAATCGGATCGTGGAACTAGAGGATAACAAGGAATAGATAAAAGTTACTAAATTTAATCTCCTCTCTTTTTTACTACTTTATTTTATTTTATAGTATCTTATATATAGTATCTTATACAAGGAGAAGTATAAATAGAGAGTAGAAAGGAGATACCTAATTAGTAGGGAAGCTAAGGACGTTAGTAGATTACTCGCTTATTTGGTAGCGGATCAAAAAAAATCGATCGATATGATATGATATGATAAGATCTCGCGTATCGTATCGATAAGGATCGTTTGGATTTTCCGCTACCCTGCTCGCTTAGCTTATTACGCCTTATAAGTTATAGAAGCAAATAAATTCGTAAAGAAGATGGAGGAGCTATAATAGTTCCTTACTAACGAGATAATATAGGCCCAATCTATCTACAAAGCCGCAGCAAATAAAAACCGATCCCTAGCACCGGTTTACCAAATTGGTGACTTCGTCTAGCTAGATATAAGAAATCTAAACACGAAACGACCTGCTAAGAAACTTAATTGGAAGAACGCTGGCCCTTATAAGGTCGAGAAGGTCGTCTTCTCTTACGCCTACTAACTAAAGCTCCCTAATACTGTTAAAATCCACCCCGTATTCTATACGTTAGTCCTCTACCCTACTGCCCCCGTATTAGACGCCCTACTTAGATAGATATAGGACCCTCCCCTGCTAGTTAAAGTAGATGGTAAGAACGAGTACTTTGTTAAAAGAATTAACGACATTAAGTACGATAAGCGGAAACGCTAATTTATATACCTTATAAAATGGACAGGCTTTACTGAGCCCTTATGGGAACCTGTCGACTCTATAGGACTTATATAAGCTGTAGAAGACTTTTACAAACTTTATCTAGAACTACCACAGCCCTACCTCGCAAAAGCTTGAGTTTAAAGGGGGGGTACTATTATGGGACACCCCCGTAACACCTTATATACGTCTACCTGTTTCTACCGACTTAATAACCAAAGACCGACCACGAGACGGCAATTTAATAGCAATCTGCGGCAATCTAACGGCAATTTGCCGTATTCTGCCATATTCCACTAAGTTCTACTAAGTTCCACTAAATCCTGCTAAGTTCTGCCAGGACCACCACCTAAATCCTATTCTGCTCTATGTATATATTGACTAAGTAACCAAGTCTATAATATGTACCCTTTCTTCCCGTTTTCCTACCTTCTTTCCTTACGTAATATCTTAATCTTATCACATAGTTTATGTATATAGCTTAATAATATCTACTTTGCTATATATTATCGTCGCTTATACTCACTCCATGACAGTTAATTAAGATATTACGCTATCCTTATATTAAAATTGGTAATAGTTAAAGTACTCCTTATTTCTTTATGTAAAAAGTTCTTCTATAAACGCATGTTTTATATACTTAGATATATTTCCGTATATAGTTATATATTATAGGCTAGTAATACGCTTATTAAACTATCTTATACGTCTTTATATAGCTTAGATACCCTGCTATAGGAGAGTTATATATAAATTTAAGTATGTTAAATCGTAGGGTTTAGAATTTAAGATTACTATCTTCTATTAATAGTATAACCGATTATTATAGATTTAATATTTAGTAAGCATAATATCCTTATATTGCCGTTTTCTTATTTAAATAGCTTTTATTATATTTACTACCTAGGGGTTATTCTTATATTTATACTCTATTAGTTCATTCATAATTTATTTATATTAAGCTTTATATATAGGGATATAGGGCGTAGTGTAAGGCATATTGCCTAGGTATATAGTAGGGAGTAAATAAGCCGAGTATAAGTTATAAGGAGAGTCGATGGAAGAGGACGATATAATAACGAGTATAGTAATAGCCTTATACGGAGACGAACCGATAAGGAGGATAGGAGGGCTATAACCCCGAGGAGCTTATAAGGAGGTACCAAGGGCTAGCTAAAGGCTAGCCTTGGCAGCCTCTAAGAGCTCCTAAGCGTGCACCCAGGTAAGGGTTAAAATAACCCTTATATTGCCCCCCCCTTTTATTAGGGCTGGCCCCTAGCCCGTATACCTATAGATTAATTTCTATATATAGAAAAATAAGCATTGTTAAAGCTTTGCTCGTATAAGGAAATAAAAAATAAGAAAAAGGACCAGCTAAGCAGCTTCGATAAAAAACCTCAACCCATGGCTAAAACCCAGTAGGAAAAAAGGCCTATTTAGGAAGGAAAAGAGCGTCTACTAGTGGGGTAAGACTTAATCGCATACAATTAATCTTAAAGAGACACCATATATAGTTAAGTCTCGGCAGCTCTATAGCTGATAGCCGGATAATCTCCAATTGGAGCCGGCTTAATTGTTAAATTGAGGTTATAGAGCTAAAACTCTGTATATTGCTTATTTTCTATATAAGTGGTTAAAGAGAATTTAAGGAACTTTAACCGACGGTTAAAGTTGTCGAATTGGTTAAATTCCTGCTAAGAGGTTTCTCCTATAAGTCTTATTATGTTGCAGGTTTGTTTTCTAACACCCTCCCTTGTAACGGAACCTGGTAGCAGGAACTACGATGGGCTCGTTATTGGGCTAGGTATGTAGGTGAAGCAAGTTAAAGTCAACAACGTAATAACAACTGGTGGAGTGGTTGCCCAACAGATTAACTCCAATTGTATTCTGAGAATCACTACAAGGAAGGAACTATCTAGGTAGGGACTGTGGTCCTTTAAATACACAACCGTACTCCTATGAAATCCTTCTTGTACGTGATGTACGTGTGCTCTGTCTGCTCTGTCGCAGATCACACAGATCGTACAGATTATACAGATTACATCATGTGACCTCGGTTACCATTCCTCGTCACATGGCTCTACCGGCTCCATCCTGGACCGTGCCTGAATCAACCAACTAGCTTCTTCCGACTCCTCTCCTAGTAGTCGTAACATCGTATTTAAAGCGTCCGTAACATCCCTTAAGCTTAGTTAACGATACCGCTATATAAACTGTATATAGAGGTATAGGATTGCTTAATAAGGGTTACTAAGACTCCTCTAAAGTAGAACAAAATTCTGATAAGGAGTTACGCCCTCCCTAGCGCATAGAGACAGCGTCTACTCTATAAAACGTCTCCTGAATTTTTAGTAGTACCTCCCTATAAGTATTCTATATTGCCTATAGAGCTCTAAAGGCCCTATAGCCTTATCCTATATTTCTCCTAAAGTATATCTATCCTTCCTACCGGTATAAGTCCTCCCTAATATTATGGCCGATAGATTTAAGTGGTGGATTAATAGATTATGGTTAAGTTCTGTCGTTTATTTTAAGGCCTTAAGGCGTTATTTAGCGCACCCTTTAAGGATCTGCCGGTCGTGTACTAATTTCCTATTAAGGCTTAGTGTAGTTAATTAAGTTTCTATACCATCCGAAGGTAATTAAGAAAGGTGTAAAACTAATGTCAGGAACGTATATATATTAGTTACCGAGCCGTCGAACCATTCGGTTCGACACTGTACCTTTTTAGCCAGTTGCGTTCGTCTGGCTCGGTGGGCGATCGTCACAACTAAGGACTTACGAGAGGCTTGGTAAGGCCATCGGCCGCCACATTAATTAAAGCGACGTATACGAGATTAATCCTGCTACTATTTATCTTATCTCTTACGTAGTAAAACTAGATATCAATATACTCCATATAATTGTGTTAAAGTAGATTTTCGGCTAACGCTTTTACAGCTTAGTTATCGGTTTTAATTAGAATCCTAGTAAACTATTCGCTCTAGTCTAGCACGCCAAGTTTAGTAAGTAAAAGTTAAAGCCATATAGCCTCTTTTACCGCAGCCGTTAAAGCCGTACACTCTAATTATTATATTAATAGTAAAACGGTAGCTTATAGCTTTAATTTCCATAAAATCAGTCCTCTATTTAATATAAATATAAAGCCTAATATGGAGCGTCTTATAGTTGTAACGGGACTGTCCCGTTACAGTAAGGACGTCTCGGTGAAACACTCGACGATAGTGGAATTCTGTCGAAGCCTCTCAAAGCACGTGCACGTACTATGGCTACCCCTATATCTTAACCACGTCGACCTAAACCTGTTCTGTTCCTTGTCCGAATGTCTCATTACTTGCAAGGTCTATATAACTTAGCTCTTAATAGAATCTTATTTCCTTTGAAGCTGCCTTGAAGCACCTTGCCCCCTTACAATAGTTTTATATTATCCCTAGTTAGCGTCGCTAAAGCTAGTTAGTATAAGGTTTAGGTTATTATTACCTCCGTAGGTAATTCCTCTATTAAACGAGCCGGCTAGGTATTAAAGGATAAGCCTTACGGCCGTTATATAGGTAGAGGTAGGATTATAGGCGAAACGGCTCATCGTTAGTACCGTAATGGCGATATTTAGCCTTATTTCTATTATAGGAAACATAACTAAACTAATTATATTCTGATATTTTGTAACGTCGTCCTTACTAGTAGTTTTTTTAATTAGCTACGAGCTTAATTAATTACTTTATGTATACTGGTAAGGTATTAGCATTTTATAATTTAAAGCGTTTAAGAGCTTTAATAAAGTAGGCTCGCTATAAGAGCATAATCTTCTTCTTCGTTTAATCTCTTATAACTATTATACCTAAGTAAAAGCTTATTAGCTTAAGATCTATTATTTAGAAGGCTGCTTTAAGCTCTACTTTTGCCTAATTAACTACCGCTATATCTTTATAGATAATTTTAGTATCGTTAATATAGGTAGAAATAATTAAACCTTTTTATCCTTTACTAGTAGCAAATATACTATAATCTGCGTGTAAATAGTAAAGTCCAAGCTTTTCTAGTAGAGACTTTAAGGGCGTCTCGTACTAGATTTAAGGTAACTATTTTAGTCTATAGAGGGTCTTCTTAAGGTAATAGACTTTGCCGGCTTCTTTATAGCCTTTTAGTATAATAACGTAGAGTTCTTAGTTAATTGGTCCATAAAGAAAAGCGGTTTTAACGTCTATCTGTTTAATTTTAAGGTTGTTAGCGACTCAGTTAATCGAGGCATGAGCACAGCAAGAAGGACGCGTACAAGCCTGTATGGTTGGATTTTCTATAAACGAGGATCTAAAGCTAAGGGAAAGGAAAGGGGAAGATAGGCAGTGCCGCTCGAAGTTATAGATGACCTTGCGTTACGTGACCGCAATCTGCGGCAATCTGTGGCAATTTGCCTGACGACTTGCCAGTACAGTAATAAAGGTCGTAGTAGGCAGCGATCGCGAATAGATCTCTAAAGCCATAGGTTTTACTACCGCGGCAAAGGTCTAGTCGTAATTAATACTATACTACTATAGATTTCCCTTAATAACTTATCTTACCTTATAGCGGAGGACCTCGCCGTCCCTTCCCCTTTTAACTTTAAACACCTATTTACCAGTAAGAGGCTTATAAGGAGGCTTAAGGGAGGTAAAGTTAATAAGTTCCTACGTCTGGTTTATAATTAGAAATTCTATTTCCTCTATTATTACTTTTATCCATTCTTCGCTGTTTAGGCCGTTAATTGCTCGGTTATAAGTATAAGGCTTATCTTCGTTAATTAAGGTAGTAGATGTATATATTTCGAGATTAGGTAAGCTGGTATATCGAATATAGCCCGTTAGTAAAGCTAGAGGGTTAACCTCGTCGCGATTATTTAAGTAAGGATCTTCGTCGTCCTAGTTGCTTAGTAGCTTATTAATATTGTCGGCCTATTAGTTAAGGCTTTAGTCTATACCGATAAAGCTGATAAAAAAGGCAGTAGGGTTACTTAGTAGGTTAATTCTTGATATCTAGCGGCCTGATCGAGTAGTAGTAATAGTAGTAAGGTTTTTAGGTAGAGACTTAAGCCTGCTAGGTAAACTATCGCGACTGTTACGGCTCCGTAACGGATCTAGTCAGGGGGCTCGCTTAAGCCTTGGCATATGTATATAGACGTGTCCTTTTCCACCTTCTGCTCCTCATCTTGATATCCGGGTCCATAGACATTCCAATTGTACAGGCTTGCATACGTTCTAAACGGCGCTCGTGCCTCGATTGACTGAGTCGCTGTGACAGCGACTTTTCCTTTAATTAATTCTTTGTTGTCTTTTTCTTAATAGAGGTTCCGGCTAAAGAGTAGTAGTGCCTTTGTCCCCCCCATTACTTATTAAACAAGTTAACAGGTCCTCCTATAAATATAGTAGCCTTTAAACCAATATTACTGTCTGAACGGGTGGTCGCTGTCGAGTATCGCTCGGGGGGAGGTGTCGAGTGATTGCTGATCTGTGCGCGCTCACTGATCAGTGTTCGTACTAACTTAATAGTACGAGTGAGTCAGATCCAGGGGCACGAAATACGTATAGTATCGTATGCTCTTTTGGATGATGGTGACTTGTCTTCTAATCGTACATGAAGAGGTGCAATTTAAGGGGTTTCCTGAGCTCGCTTAGCTCACGTGATTGCGACCATAAATTCCTATTCGAACTCGTTCAGACAATTACTTTTATAGATTTTAACGCCTTTAAGCCGCTCGATTTCCTGTTTATCTAGTAGCTAAACACGATAGATTATCTTACTATTATAGCCAATTAAAACGCCCTTTATTGCTCGTGGAGCAAACCTAGTTAATTTTACGCGATCTTCTTTAGCTATAAGGGAGTAGACAGTAGATCCTAAAGCCCGCAGGTAGTATGCTAAAGGAGGTTTACCCTTAAGTTTTTTATAAGGTAATATACTACTAAAAGCTCTTATAAAGCGTCTGTTTTTAATATATATAGGTATAAGAAGTACGTCGGGCTATAGAAAGTCTAGTATATTGCTAGCGAGGATTATTAAGCAGGTAATTTTAGTGGAGGTTCGCTGTAAGCGCTCTTCTACTCCGTTCTCTTCCTAAGCGTATAAGGCGGTAGGTTTGAATTCTATACCTAGATTGTCTATCTAGGTAGTTGCTTTCTTGCTATAAAGCTCTACAGTCAAATCTCCTTAATACGATATGGGGTATATAACGATAACCTCTACATTACAATCTACACCCCTTGATTAAGCCTTTTTTGGTGTAATATTACGATAATCTAACCTTTGACGATATCGTTAAGCACCTACCACCAATATCGGTATAAGCAGATTTTAATTCGCCGGATTTGACCTTTGCTTACCGCAAGTTTAGCCATTAAATCTATCACATAACGATTAAAATCCATCAAAATTACCCTTAGATCTTACTCTCTATACTTAATTCTATCTTATTTATTATAGTAAGACATTAAAATTCTATAAGGCAACGCTGTTATGGCTTTACTAATTACGAGCGTTAGAAAATACGCGCCTACTACCAAAAATACCCCGGAGGCTCTCTTTAAGTAGCACTAACGCCTATAGAACTCTTATATTCCTATTACTAGCGACCTTATATATACTACCGCCACTTAATTATAGCAACAAATACCCGTATTAGCGATAATAATTAAGCTAAAGTAGTTACTTAGCTAGTTGGGAGGCTTTAAATCTCGCAATAGTATTTATAAGAGGAAGTAGCACGGTAAGGCTGCCTTAGCTAATATAAAAGGAGCAGAAGATTGCATAGTAGAGCTTTAAGTAATTATTAAGCCTTATCCGCTAAGGGATGTTTATAATATAAATAAAACAGGGCTATTTTAGAAGGCTATACTAGATACTATATTAGCTATTAAGGCTCTATTAGGAATAAAGAAGTAGAAGGCACGAATCTCTTTAGGCAATTACTCTAATATAGATAGCTTAGATAAGCTTCCTCTCCTTATAATTAGCTTATTATTAAAGCTATATTACTTCTTACGCAATTATATTAATATAGCCTTAATAAATATTATATAGAGGTATAATAAGAAGGCCTAGATAACAACGGTAATTATACTTAAGTAGCTTACCTGGTTTAATAAAAGGATATATAATAAAAAGATCCTACTCTTAATTAACGGCTTTAGCGCCTATAAAGCAGCTGTTTAAATACTTATTAAAAATGGCTCTCTTAAGAATATATATATGGAGTTCCTTCCTCCTAATTATACCTTAGTATATTAGCCTCTTAATTAAGGGATAATTACAAACTTTAAGCTACTCTCTCGGCGATACTGGCTGCGATTTATAGTGGAGCTCTTACTTTGGAATAAGAATTTAATTATGCAGATATATGTCTTATGGGTAATTCAATAGTTAGTTAAAGCTTAAAAGGAAGTTACACTATAGACAATTAAGAATTGCTTTATTAAATCTACGTTGTTTAGCTCTTATATAGGCCTACGGCCTCGCCCTTAAGATTATCTAGATCCTCCTATAGTTAATAAGATATAGCAAATAGCGGAACAGCTACTTGTAGTAGGAAGGATTCATGCCGTAATAAATATTTAGGAATTTATTAAGCTACCGGGTAAGGAAGTAGAAGATTCCTTAGAGGATTTTATTAAGTATATAATAGAGCTCTACGCAGGGCCCAATCGCGATACGGAAACGAATAAGAAAGCTATTAAGTAACCTCAAATTAAGCTTAATGAGGCGCTTATAGCCTTACAAAAGCTTTATCTTTATAAGAAGTAGTAAAGCGATTCTAATAGAGACGTAATTACGACTCTATTAAGGCATAAGCGTCGAATTCAAGGCCGACGACCTTAAAACACTAAGCAGCAATTAATCGCGATGTATTTTAGTATAGCCGATCGCTTAATTACGAGCTCGCGTACATAGATATATAATATCATTACCTAATTTTGATTTTGGGTGCATTTTATATACAAGTATGTAATATAACGATACCTTTGGTATAACGATACGCTCGGCCGAATAAACCATATCGTATTAAAGAGATTTGACTGTATCAATTATCGTAACAATAATAAAGCAATTAGATTTAGCTTATTAGCCGTAAACTTAGGCTTATTGTTACGGCACTGGTAGAAAATGGCAGAACTTGGTTGGTAGAACTTGGTTGGCAGAACTTGGTAGAACTTCGCACTAGCAAGTTGCCACAGATTGCCGCATATTGCGGTTACGTGACGCGAAGATCTTATAAAACATTGAGCGGTGCTGCTCTTTTTCTCCTTTCCTTTCCCTAGCTTTAGATTCTCGTTTATAGACAATCCAATCGTATAGGCTTGCGCATCCCTTATACTGTACTCATGCCTTAATTAACTAAGTCACTAATATTATCTAAAGCTTATCCACCCTTTCTTCCTGTTAGCGACTCAGTCAATCAAGGCATAAGCACAGTAAGATGGACGCGCAAGCCTATACAATTGGATTATCTATAAACGAGGATCTAAAGCTAGAGAAAGGAAAGGAGAAGAAGATGTTGTTTTCACCCGATATTGCATCACATACATCACGTGACTATATCACGTGACTCGGTTGTCGTCAACCTTTACCCCAACCTTCAACTCAGATAGTTAAACCACTACTTAATATTACACTTGATATACTGCAGTCACGCTCGCCTTAACCTATGCGTTTAACAGAAGAGCAGTGCCGGTCAAAGTAGGGTTCTTTTATGCGGTCCTCTAGTCACGTGACCGCAAGTTCTGCCGTTTTCTGCCAGTGCCGTGATAACCAGAGACTTAAGCTATTTTTTTTCATAATTACGTATATAATAGGGAAATTTTTTATAAATCCTGTTTAAGTACCTAATTAGTAAGGAAGGCCTACTATATAGGAGTTAATTGCTATTTTAATTGGTGTATAAATTGCTCCAGTAGTCTGCCATTTAATTATTGCTTAAAATTGCTAAAGGGGCACTATATGCAAGCACTGCTTTTCGTATAGACTTATAAACATTAGATTTAGAATCTATAATAGTTATTTATAAATTCTACTTATTTTGGTCTATATTAATTAATTCGTTGTAGAGAAAATAGGTTGACAAGTCGGTGGTTTAATTTTTATTTTTTTATTTTTTTATTTTATTTATCCGTTGTATTATACTACGTACAATACTGCGCATNCAGCCTNTAGGCTATGGCGCTATAGTTCTATATACATGAATCCTTTCTAGGCAGCTTAACATGTACTAGTAGCTATGTCCTAGTAGTTTATAAATCCCTAAACTAGGGATTTACAGCTTCCTAGTAAGACTAGGTTGCTAACAACTATTAGGTAGTGAGAAAACGATAGGAAAATAGTAGAAAAAATTGGGATAAAATCATAAATAATCCTAACGCCTGTCCCTGTCCTTTTGCTTTCTATGGTCTATCTACTAGGACTTTAGTAGGAGTTGCCTCCTTCTAGAGATCCTTCTGCTCTTAGCCACTTCCCAGTAGCT